>NC_052500.1:25426588-25726588 GCF_016617805.1 Bactrocera tryoni
GTTATCACACAAGTATTTGAGTGGCACAAAGCATTCAGTGAATATCGTATAGTCTATCAAAACTATCCTGACGAAAGTCACTCATCCACATCTGTTAATGACGATGATGTCGAAAAACTTAAAGACACAGTGCTTGAAAATCACCGTGATGGCAAAGCAGAGGATCTCTTAGGTAACGAATCAAAATATTTTGGTTAATATTTTCGACATAAACCGTGTCTTGCACAAGCGACTTTAAATATAGGTCGCAAAAGGTAAGCTTGACAACGTAACTGAGTACCCTATATTCAACAAACATTTTGTTACTGGTGACAAGACGGCAAATTATGAATATGTTGTCCAAACTGTCCAATAATCAAGCGAATGTTGTTTCCAAAAATGAACCCAAAGTCAAAACACCATGTAAGTCGGTTAAAAATCCAGGTGATGTACAACGTGTTTCTTATTACGGTGATGTAATTCGTTTCACAGGGTCAAACGATAAGTAAGAAATAATATTTGAATACTTTGAGGCCTTTAGTCGTAAGACAACGGAATTGCGGGCAGAAAATTAATAGATTCTTTAGCACCGTCACATTCTAGCAAGATTGCGCCTAAGTTTGGCTAAACAAGCAACGAGAGTCATCGCTTTGTTACCATTCCTTTTTTTCCTGTTCTCAAAACTCAAAAACCGGGGAAGGCGACGTGATGGGCTCTTAAAAGTAATTCGTTGAAGGCCCTTAAGGCTATCTCAACAAGTAAATGGAAAATAGGAGAACGCATTGGCTCAAAAGCTGCTTATTTTGAATTAAAATATAATGTACTACTTTGATCAAATTGAAAGGTGAATTTATACTTCGTCGTTTTGTGAGGCACTGTAAGTGAATTCTTCGATTTTTACTATGTCTGAATTTATTGAACAAAAAAGTGTGATAATGCACCATCTCATACTGCATTGGTTATTCGTAATCATTTCGCTACATTTTTAATTAATATCGTGCCGCAACCACCGCATTCGCTTGAGTTACCTTCGTGTAACTTCTGGCTATTCAGCAAATTCACATGACCACTCCCAGCACGCCGTTTTGACTCAATTGAGGATATAAAAGCGGAATCGAAGAAGGCTCTGATGGCCATCACGACGTAGGATTTTTCCAAGTGCTTTGATGGCTGGATAATTCGTTGGCATAAGTGTATTGCAGCGGAAGGGAATTACTTTGAGGAAGATGAAATAGAAATAATTCACCTTTCAATTTGATCACTGTAGTATAAAAAAAGATTATAATATATTTTGTCTAAGTCAAATTCAAATGATTGACATGGGATTACTATTTTTTGTACAATTAAATGAGAAAATGTTAAAATTTAGAACATTAGGGTTAGATCAAGATCTGAACTGATTTCATTTATGCTTACGCAACGTTAAACTAAATTTCGATCCAAAGAACATGTCGCTTGATTATAGTAAAATATACCAGATTTTGAGCAGTATATACGGCATAATGCCAATCAATAAATAATAAATCAAAAAATCTGTGGGAAGTTCATTTCAATTGAGGTATCTTGTGTAATTATGCTGTGTGTTCTGGTAATGACTCGAGGTAGACAGGGGCGAAGAAGTGAAATACTATATATGGTATATATTGCAACTTTATTCTTAATTGACAAAGGGATAATACTAGTTATACTCAATGCTGTAGTATTTCATCGTCTTTTTAGGCATCAAACTCTAGTATTTTCAACGTAATATATTCAAAAAGTTCTAAATTATTCATATTCAGCATTAGCAATCTAGAGGATGAACCGATTTTATCTATTTTTAGCAGTAAGTCACATTACGCTGTTGTTAACTCGGCTATAATCGCGTAAGCGGTGTCTACGCCAATTAAGAAGAAGAAGTCACATCATTATCAAGAAGATAGACAAACTTATCATATCATATCGATATCTTAAACAGTTACAGCCTTTCAAAGGGAACCCGCTCAGTTCAATCCGGTCCAACAGCTTATTTTTAAACGCGATTTTTCTCCAAACTATTTTTTTTCGAATCTGCTGCAGTAACACAAAGACAAATGATCCGTTCATCTTGAAATATTATTCTGCCTGTTCCGTATATAATTTTACAAATAATAACTAAATCGGTTATTTTATCTGATCAAAAATCGAATTTTGGCAGGCCAAAACTATCAAAATTTGGTATTAAATTATTTATTTTATAGATGCTGTGCCATTTTTTTTTTTTTCAATTTTCGATTTTTTTTTGTTCAGATTTGAATCTACGGAGAATATTTTTAAGTGCAAGAAAATTAGTTTTTTAGGCTGTTTTTAGTTCCGTCAGATATTTAATTTAACTCAAATAATATTTAATTATTTTTTCAAAAACTTTACTTTGGGTTTTTGAAGCAGGTTTATATATACCCCGAATGTTCCAAAATAATCATGGCAATTTTTTTTAATTCCCAAAAATCGACATTTTTAAAGCTGTCCTATCAGGTGTGCCTCTTAATAAACCTCAAAAATTATGCGTAATTTTTTGTATGGGAACAGCATGATCTCGGTGCTTTTAAAGGTAATGATCATTATTAAAAGAAATGTGTCATACCTTTGAGATATTGTTAAGCAAAGTTCTATTTCGATTTCTTCAGAATTCGTGCTTGAATTTTACATTAGGAAGTGAAAGAGTCTGATGAAATTTAAAAAGGCTTTATATGAAACAGAGAGGGTCTACAGCCCTTTTTTGCCCATTTTCAGTATATCAAGCAAATGTTAAGTAGCAAAGTAACAAAGATCTACCGTATAGTTGCTGAGATACGGCTTTTTACCCACAAATGTACGGCCGAGCTTAAATTGATTATGATGATATTGGAAACAAAGTTGCTTTACTGCCTGGTGTACGTGAAAGAAATATGTAACTTAAAAAAAAAATTGGAAAAATATATAAAATATATTGCTGCAGTTCTTCAGCGTTCCCAAAAACTCAGCGTTGGCGATTTACTTCTAATACCAAAATTCTTACATAACTTAATTGGTTTTTAACAAAAATGATCCGATAGGTGACGCTGAAGTCGAAATATTTCGTTTAACCAAGTTAAGCGTGAGATTTTTTACATCTTTCTAACAAATTTATTAATTAAATATGAAATTGTGTCAAAATTAAATACTTGCAGAGCGCCAAAAAAGTGATTTCGCAGTATCGCAGGAATTATTTTATTGTTAGAATTTCAAACTACTTTTCAGAACATTATTTCATAGCTGCGCTCGTGATGGAGCAGACACTTGAAACTGTCATATTATGGCGACAACTCACATATCCGTTTCCGTTTGTTTTAGACAAACCATTTACATGTACGTACTTGAGCGCAGATATTTATTTCATTGTTTATTGCGGTCACATGCACACCCAGCACCACGCTCTCCAGTCCTCTCAAATAACACAATAATGTTTCGTACAATTCAGCGCATTGATGTTGCTTTTGCCGTTATTTTGCTGTTGATTTTTCAGTTATTTGCCATCTTTCGCGTGACAAGCTTTCTGTTCTTATACGACGGCGGTTCGATAATTTTGGAAAAAAAGCGATGTTTTCGCAACATACGCGAAGGATAATACAGTTTCGGCTTTCTGGTTGGAATAGTATTTTTCCTTTGCAAAATATGGCAATTTTTACTGATAATTATTTGGGGTCGAATCAGCTCAATAATTCGGCTACATGGTAGCGCTCTGTGATCATTAAGTCCTTGCCTTATCATTTTGGATTTTTTCGTCCAGGGTTTCAAAACGGATTTCAGATTGCGTTTAAACAGCATCATATGTATAAGTCGTAGTACTTCTTTGAACTGATCTCATGAGCTAATGGGTTCTCTCAAGCGCAGTATTTCATACAGATTTGGCTCATGGAGATTTTGTGATTCCTAATATCTGAACTAAATGACATACCATCGATCGTCGGACTACAAATATAGGATCGTGAACTTTTGTCATGTTATCTTACGTGGTAGCAGTTTTCTGAGTTCATGGGCGTGGCTTATCAGTAAAGGTCGTGTGCCAATTTGGTTTTTGAAGCTCGCCATCGAAGGAGCAGAGTGACGGCATACAACATCCAAGCGCTCTTTGATTTCACTACGCGATTTCCCAACCAAAATCTAATATCCAATCTCCAACTGACAGTGCTATTTTTCCATTTTACTTTCCAGACGTCATCAAAACCGAACTGCGAAATCGGCTAAATTGGCCCAACGTTAGTGATGTTGTGGAGCGGTGAGCTTAAGTACTTATCGAACCGCGCTCGTATAAATGTTTGTATGTATTTGTAAATACTATCCCGAAACAGCTTTTAACATAATTTATTTCTTTTTATTTCGATTTATTTATTTTATACTTTATTTGCAATTCTCTCTTCATACCAGTTTTGTGAAGACTTCACAATATTGTATCTTAAAAGAAGCTTGTTTATATACAAACGGCCATTTAAATATACAATTGCGCGTATATATGTATGTTATTTGTGTTGGTTGCCGTCGTGGGGCGTTGTGCGAAACAATATTGCCAGCAAAGCCATGCTCAAATATTTGCTCACAAACTCGATAGATAAACACTATTCGTAATGTGTGACATTCAATTGAGTAGAAAATTGAGTTTACGAGAGAGACATTTTTATTGCATTTTATTGAAAACATTCACTGAAGCAATGTATACATTCCTGTGTACATATACTTTTCACAGGCAGTTTAAGCGATCTTTTAGGTTCGGAGACAATTTCTCTAGTACAATTTTCCTTAAGCTTTGAAATAAGCTCTGAAGTATTTCTTCATTCATTTTATTGGAGTTTAAGAATCTCGAATATTCAGTCAGATCCGGGTAATTCGCCGGATCCGAGGTCATCTCACCAACCTTTCTTGAGACGACGCCGGAAAACTAATTCACCTTTGGCAGAAGAAGTTAGTAATCACTTAGTGTCAGAGTCAGACATAAGAACCACCTAACCAAGCTGGCAAGTCCTTTTCTTGTGTGGCCTGCCGTAGTACTGTTGGAACATCAAGCTGGTCGCATCTGGGTAATTGCTTCCATCAAACGGTCCGTATTGAAAGTTTTCAAGAACTATTTATGGGTCAGATCCGGGCATTCACCGAATCCGGCGTCATTTCACAAACTTCTTTTGAGGCGGGCGAGAAAACTTTTCCATAGGCATGAACATGGACTCATCACTTGGTGTTAGTTTCGGAATATGCGTTGGATGCATAATAACCACTTTACCAAGCTCTCGAAGTTTCAGGCCAGTGTCTATCGTGTGTGGCCTGCTGTAGCCCGATCGGAACAGAAAGATACTTACATCTGGGCGATCGCTTCCTTCAATTCGATACAGCCTTTTACAGGTTTAGAGAATAGACACGAAGGAGACTGTTGCAGCTGAAAACACTAAAGAAATCTTCAAATTGATTTCCGCTGAAAGTAGGATGAGGTTGAACGGAAGACCATTAACGTTGGTATTCGGATATATGTACGAACTAATATATTAACTCACTAACCGTGACTCAAATCAATGAAAATATTAGTGTAATTATAAACATTCGACTTCACATAACTTCGGTACTTATTATTTTCTCACAAGCTCAACTTCTTTCTCTTCTGAGACCTTGAAGGAAAGATTGTTTTCTTGTCGTCAGACCCCAAAAGAAAGCTCTGTGAAAAAATGCACTATTTTCGTCACCGAGTGCTTTTATTTACCATTAGCCAGTGCCAAGTAGACCTCCCACTTTCTGGTTTGACGTTCTTTATTACAAAAGAAGCTTCTCGTGTAAGCAAATTTTCATCGCAGAATACATTATTGCAGCTGATGTTGAGTACCCGAATTGGAAAGTCCAACCCGACTGTTGGCATTTTTGCATATTTTTATCTAATAAGGTTGGTGGCTCAAATGTTGATTTTTTAGTAATTGAAAATTTGATAATAAAACAAGTGAGGAAGACCTAAGTTTGGGCGTAATTGAACATTTTATACATTTTATACATTTTCATATTTTCAAGGCCGTGCAAATACGTGCAGGAATTGGAAAAACTTTATATAATGTTATTACAAAGAGATTCTATCTGAGTTTCATTAAAATTTCCTTCTTAAATATTTATATTAGGTATATGGGGGCTGTTGACTCGATTTTACGTATACTTCGCACCAGGAGCCAGGAAGAGACACTCTTTAAATTTCATTGTTTCTCATAGAGAGGAGCTCTATTTTCGGTAAAAAATCATCTACGTATTGGGGTCCACCTATTTGTTTGTATGTATGTAGCTCAATTTTTTGGCAAATTATTATTTTTTTGTATTCAACATAGTTCCCTTCAAGGGTGGTAGACTGATTATAGCGATTATCCAACTTTCGAAAAACATTTTTCCACTCCTTTGCTTCAAAATAGACCTCAGCTTTGGCTATCAACTCTTCATTCGACGAAAATTTCTTCCCAGCGAGCATACTTTTGAAATAATCTTCTTTACTGGTGTAGAAAACGTGGCTTATGTGGTTATATCAGAGTTCACCACAGCGCGCCAGTCGTTTTTTCTGTTCGCTATTTGGCGTCAATTAGAGATATCAAGTACAGTGAGGTCCTTCTTCACCGGATCTCTCCAAAAGAGTGGAGCTCTTCCTTTGGTTCCACCGGCGGGTACTAAATCGAAAACCTTTTCCATTCGAACAACATGACCTAGCCAACGCAGACGCTGTCTCTTGATTCGCTGAACTATGTTAATGTCGCCGTATATCTCGTACAGCTCATCGTTCCATCGATCGCAAAGGACCAAAATCTTCAGCGAAATTTTTCTCTCGAACATTCCAAGGGCGACTCATCAGATTAAGTAATTGTCAACCAGGATGTGAATGATGAGGTACTTGTAGTGTTTGATTTTTGTTTGTCGGGAGAGGACTTTACTTTTTAATTGCCTACTCAGTCCAAAGTAGCACCTCTTAGTAAGAGTGATTCTGCTTTTGATTACATGGCAGAGAGATCAGAGAACAGGAAAAAGTCGCCGAGCAAGTCGAAGCCCAATTCATGAACTTATGCAACCGTTTGCACTGACTTGTGACACGGTGCGTTGTCGTTTTGAAACAGCCCTTAAATGGTCCAATAATAATTACGCAATAGTTGCTGTTGATGGTGCTTCTTTTTCCCATAAAGACTATTCCATGCGCATACTAAAAAACAGACGCCACAACCTTGCTGGCAAACTGTTGCGTTTGGAGCGGATTCATCGTATGCGGTCCTTTCGAATGACTGCCGATGGGACTTGAGAGTGAAATGTTGCGTCCATGTTTCATCTATTGTCACACAACGATGCAAACACTCGAATCTATTACGCTTGAACACTTCCAAACACTGCACCGAATCCTCAACTCGTCGTTATCTTTTGTCAAAAGCGAACTCACGCGGTACAGAGCTTTTTTATATCCAAATATTCGTTAATGATGTAATGTATGCATTCAGTTGATATCTTTAGACTACCTGCTATTTCGAACAACTTTACTTTACGGTCATCCAAAATTATTTTGTGGACTTTTTTGATGTTTTCGTCGGTAACAACTTCTTTCTCCGAGAGCTGTCAAATTTACCACAATTAATTAAAGGCTCGTCTCAACAAAAAAGTCTCATGTTACTGTCAGATATTCTTTAATTGTATTTCCAAACTAGGTGCTTTGTTATCATTACTTTCCCAACAACTGCGATTCTAATGCTTAATTGCAATTACTAAGTAAAACTAACTGAAAACAGAAGCTCTTAATTTAATCATCGTAAGAAACTTTCAAAAATTTTGATTTCATAGCATGCTGCACACATACATACCTACACAAACAACAAATACATTCATCATTTCTCTAAAACTAATTTCCATTGTTGACATTTGTTTAGTGTGCTAATTGCTTTCAATTGCAAATAATTTCCAATATCTGCCTTTGTGTGCGTTCATTCATTCATTACCATACATACGATGTGTGGGTGAATTCACTCCCTACATTGGGTCGGCAGTATCTCTGCAGTTGTAATTGAACTGTTGCCACCAATTACCATTTATTGCTGTCCCTGTGTGGTCATTATAGCCGAAGAGCATCAATCAAAATTTCAACTTGCCAAATCATAAAATTCGTTTGCAACCATTTGTGTTTGTGTGGATGTGTGTGTACATACGAGTGTGGTAGGATAAGTACATTGCTTCACCGCGCGAAGGTAAGACGAAATATCTCCTGTCATAAAACAAATAGTCGTCGAACGCGAGACTCCACGAGATCCCACGTCACTGTTGACAGTCATAACTACGAAGTCGTAAATAATTTTGTCTATCTTGGGATCAGTATTAACACCAACCACAACCAACAGTTGCTACTCAGCACTGAAGAAGCGATTGAAAAGTAAAGTCCTCACTCGAGGAACAATGACCAAATTCCACAAGGCACTCATCATACCCGTCCTAATATATGGTGCAGAGGCATGAACGATGACAATATCTGATGAGTCTGCGTTAAGAGTTTTCGTGAGAGAGGTTCTGCGGAAGATTTATGGTCTTATGCGCATTGGCAATGACAAATATCGCATTCGATGTAATGATGAGTGGTGGATATTGACATAGTTCAGCGAATTAAGACACAGCGACTAAGCTGGCTAGGTTATGCCATCCGAATGGACGAAAATACTCCAGTTCTGACAGTTTTCGACGCAGTACCCGTCGGGGGAAGCTGAGGAAGAGGAAGACCTCCACTCCGTTAGCAGGTGCAGAAGAATCTACCTTCGCTTGGAATCTGCAATCGGGGCACACATCGGAATAGCAATATCGAAATAGTGATTAAAATTTCTCCCCAGAGGCGAAAATTTTTCTAGTGTCCCGAAAGGTAATAGCTACCGTTTTCTGTCATTTGCAAGGATATATCCACTACCGTAAGAAGAGTCACAAACTTTTACTACGCAGAATTATTGACCTGATTCCTGTTTGAATAGATCACATATCTCCGCGTCAAATCGGTTGAAGGCTTCGTACTGCTGTTCCGTTTTCAGCTTTAACCTCATGTGTTTTCTACCTTGAAGATGCCTCTTGCTAGGCTGAAATTTAAAGATTATAGCAGCCACTTAGGCGACTTTTTTCCAAATTTTCCTTTGTGGGCTTATCAGATCAACCTCGTGTTCATTTAGGTCTATAATGATTTGTCTAATTGCTTGTTTTATTGCTGTCAACAAAAGTCCTTTCTGTCGATAGTTTGCATTCAGTTAGGAGATGTCTATGATTTCTAATTTGTCGCTATACAGAATATGATAATTTGATTCAAAAATGTATTTATTGAATTTAATGATTGGAAAATTCTCAAGGATATTATTATTTTTCAATTTTTATGGCAGCTGAAGAAAAATTAACATTTGTAATTTCTGTAAAATATTTAAAGGACACTCGGATATAAAATGTAATTGGATTTAAGCACTTCTTTGTATGTTTACGTGCTGCACAGAGAGTACAAGTGCATACACTTTGCTTGTAACATGAAAGATGAAGCGATCTGCACTCGCGAAAATCGTCTGTTTGTCAAAATAACAAAAAAAAAAATTAAACTCGCTTGAAAGCTTTAAGTTCCAAGCTTGCTATTTAGCGATTACTTCATAAACAGGCGTAGTCGCGCTATTGACATAACTAAAAAACGTTATCTTTCAAAATTACAAAAAAAAAACTTGAAAGCTTTAAGCTTCCAGGCTCGTATTTTAGCGTAGATTATGTGAGTTTAAAGATTTAAAAATGGACTTAAATATGATATTGCCTACTTTTACGTGAAACTTAATTAACAAAATAAGTTACCGATATTATTGAATGCAGGTAGAAAATATTCCTGTAACATCCACAGATCAGTACGTAAATGAATAAATTCGAGCAAATTTTATTGTATTTTGTTTTAGTTGAGAGAATGGCAAACTATATGGTTGATGTGTAGATAATCCAATTTTAACCGTCTGACTGTAAAGCGCAAGGGATCATGGTCTAAAGAAAAAGGTGATCAGGACGTTAAAAGCCATGTGAACTTGTTTTTTGCCAGAAAGGATCAAAAATTGTATGAGCGTGGAGTCAATATCTTGCCCGAAAGATGGAAAGAGCTATTGAGTCAAAAGGAAAAATATTAAAATTTCATAAAACTTTTCCTACTTTATAAAGAAAAAATACAGGAGCTTCAAATATATTATGTTTATTATTTATTTTTCGAAGAATATCTCCTTCAATCGTTGGCTGCGGCTACGTCTCAGATGGTCCATCCGCTGAGAACAATTTTCGAAAACTAGTTCGAGTATTTCGTCTGATAACCGGTGAACGACACGCAAAGCGAAGCGGGATTTTCTGCATAGACTTTACACTTTACATATGCCCACAGAAAAGAGTCTAACGGTGTGATATCGACCGGCCCTAAATGTGAAATTATCTGCTTACCGAAGTGTTCTTTCAATAAATCCATTGACTGACGTGATGTGTGGGAAGTAGCGTCGACTTGTTGAAATAAAATTTCGCCAAGAGCACGAGCTTCAGTTTCATTCATCAAATAGTCGGTTATTATTGTGCGATAACGGTCGCCACTGATGGTTACGTTTTCATTGGCACCATTTTTGAAGAAATATGTACCGATGATTCCTTCGGAACACAAACCACACCAAAACCTTGTTTTTTGTGGATCAAATGGCTGCTCTTGAATCTCTTCAGGCTGCTCTTCGTCTCAAGTGTGGCAATTTTGTTTATTTACATACCCATTGAGCTAGAAATGGGTCTCATCGTAGAACAAAAATTGGCTCGGAAACGACGGATATACTTGGAACTTTTCATAGCCTATAGAGCGAAGCGATGTTGCTTGGGAAGGTCGAGCGACTTTAGTTCTTGCACAAGTTGTAGCCTGTACGCTTTTGATTTAAGATCTTGACGTAAAATGTGGCAAGTCGTTCCATACGCCAATGCGAGTTGCTGCGAACGGCGCCGAATCAAGTCACCACGGTCTTCGTGTACACTGTACGCTACGTGGCCTATTCAACAAAGGCTATTGGAAAAGGTATCTCTACTTGGATCAGCCGTTAATTGGCACTGCTGCTTATTTAAATTAAAAGGTACTTTCTTTTTAATCCAAGACAGCGGGTATTCTTTCTCATTTAAGATCTATCCGACTGTTTACAGCAACAATTATATCAACCCAAATCAAGTCCATCTACTTATTATCTCTAAAGCCAAATTTGTTTCATGTTATCATGTCTTAGTATGTATATTTGTATATATATACATACATCTAAATTTCTGGCATTGAAGACTATTTCGCTTGTGTTGACAAGTGACCGCTGTGTATTAGTTAGCTTTTTGTCGAAAATCACAATCCCAAAGCCAAGTGGCAACGACTCCAATTAGCGTCATTTGTCAGCAGGGTTGCATGCAGTGAACGGTTGGAAGTTATACATATAACTATGTTTGTATGTATGTACATATGTATGTCTATAGTGTTCGAACACATATATTGAGGTATATCAATCGAAATGTGCATGAACACAAAATGGCAGCGAGAGTCGAACGCAAATACATGGCGCTGGCTAGTAATCAGCATTGAATGAAACTTTGAAGTCTCGCTGGTGTAATTTACAAATCAAATCGATGTTTGAAACCAGCGGCACCGTATACTCAATTTACAAAGTGTAACATGAAAATCGGAAATAAGCGCATGGATATCGACATAGCGGCGGGTGCGCACCGGAGAGTAGGTGGTTGGGGTGGCGGATTAGTGCGACTTGCAAAATTGTAAATATAGCGAATGCGCGAGAGCGCTAGATGCCTTTTAAACTTCCATGCATAGATGCATACTCACATACATACATATTTGCCATTTTAAATGGATGTGAAGAAAAAAACTGTAGACTAACGGAAAAATTGCGCCTCAGCGGTGGCAACAGCGGGACATGTAAGTTACAGCTGCCTCGAACTGGGCTAACCAAGTTGAATTCAATATCTAAACCTAAATCAGTGCAACCGAAGCGACCAACACGGCGTATGCGCAACACCAACAACCGCAACTTGGTTGCAATGCCGGCGAGCTTTACTTTGCTTTGCACGACTGGCACTGTGCATGTGTGTGCGTGTGTGTTATTTACTTTGGTGAAAATTTGCAGATTTGAATTGGGAATTTGTGATATGTCATTGCTGTTGCAATTGTTTTTGTAATGTTTTACCGATTGCTTTGGTGGCAGCAAGGGACGCAGGCAAATGTGTTTGACTACTAAAATAAAAAAAAAAATACAAAGAAAACAGTTTTTAAAATCGGAAAAAAATAAAGCAATATAGTACCGCAGATAGCAGCTAACGGAAGTAAATGCGCAAAAGTAAAATAGTGAAACTATGAAGTCGGCAATGGCTTATACAATGTACGCTAGAAAATACTTGAAATAACTGTAACTAATCAAAATTTTAAAGTTAAAAAAATTATATGCCAAAAATTAAATATAATATATAGCACTGGAAATGTGAGCTAGTATTGTATTTGAAATCGCAGATTTAGAGTTTCACAGTATTCTGGCGATTTAACGGTATTTTGTGAGATTTTATGAGACTGGTAAGCCGTAGCTAGAGCTTAATTAATTTTTTTAGGTTTTTTAACAAAAATTCTAAATTTACTTAAAACCAAAAAGGAATATATGTACGTTTCTTGAAATTATTTTAAAACAGGTGGCAACATTGTTAAATCATGTGTTTAATAATGTTCCTTTAATTAGTACTATTAAAGACCAGTCTGGTTTTTTTTTTTTGAAAAAAAAAAAATTTATGTATGTACATACTACTTTTCGAACCATGTGGCAACACCATAAACTTAATTTTTAATAAAAAATTTTCATTTGCATATATCAGCAGCAGTCTGCCCTTGTATGGAAAAACGTATTTATTTTAAATATTTCACCATATGGCAACGCCATAAAACCATATGTTTAAAGTTATAACATTCCCTGTATTCGTTTCAGTACATACATATTAAATTCCTTTCAAATTACTCCAAATTAAATTTTTTTTCATTTTTGAAAAACATATGGCAACGTCATTAAGCCCTATGTAATATAACTTCAATTTGCATTATATCGATACCGCTTTGCATATTTCACATTAATTTATAGGTACATATTTTTAAATAATTTAAGTCATATGGCAATCTTTTATAATCATAAATTTAATAATCTTCTTTTAATTATCACAATTTCGTAAAAACGAATAATTATTTTTCAAAAAAAGTCACAAAATTTTTTCAAAATTTGAAACTGATAACAGCACAACAAACTTAATAATAAAATTATCTACGCTTTTCAGAACCACTCTGTAATTCTTGCAAATAAAATTTTATTTTTTTTTAATCTTACGTCAGATGGCAACACCATAAAAATACCCAAAAATTTAAAAAACAAGATAACACAAATTTCTAATATCCCAATATTGAATATCAAAAACGCATTAACGATTTGGAATCACAATTTTTAAATAATATTTTTTTTTTACTATGTGGCAACTCAATAAAAATATATTTTTGTATCAGAAAAATAATTTGTATCAAAAATCAGTAGTTCTTACTATGCATATTCCGAAAAATTTTTAAAATAAAAAAATATTCAAGATCGTTTTAGAAAAGCTTCGGAGGACAAGGGCTTAAACGAAAACACCCTCTTACTATACTTACTATACTAAAACCATCTTATTTTTAAGTTCACTACATATAAATTTTTATTATGTATATGGGCTCAGATATATGCTTAAATATGAGAGTAAGCCCATAGAATCTCTCTCTCAAAAGCTTTTATTTATTTTTCTTGCATTATTTGTATTCTGTTTCTTGGAGACTCTTGTCCCTTGAAGACTTTGACTCAGTCCTTTTTCTTTTTCAAGTGTATTAAGCTTTGTTAAAGTTTAAATAAGGTCTTCGAGACTTTCTTTCAAATTCGCGTTCTTATGTTCTCTGTATTCTTTGCCTTAATATGCATATGCTTGTAGACTTTACGAAAGATCTAAGCTTTCACCAAAGTTGATAATAAGCTTTTGCTCATTTTTGTTCAAAATAAAAGCTTTCGCTTGTTTTTCGTTCATTTTTCTTATTCTTTCATCATCTTATACAAAACTAGTTATTCAAGGCGTAAGATATGCTCAAATTTACTCTAAATTTTGTTGTAAGCTTTCAAGAATTTTCACCTAATATAAAAAAATTTATTTGCTTTTATCTTCTACTTCAACTTCGTACAAATAAAAACAGTACATCGAAGCTTTTACTAAAGTTTAAAGTAAGCTTTTGGAAACTTTCACCCACTATAAAAGCTTTAATTTGTTTTCACTTTTTTGCTTGTCACATCTTCCTGTTCGTGAACATTAAAAGGGTATGTGAAAGCTTTCGTTAAATTTGTGAAAAGCTTTCTGTTTACGTTTACCCTTTCGGCAATTTTCTTGTATTTTTTCCAATAATACAAGTATTTAAGAATAGATTAAACTTACGTCAATGTTTATAGTAAGCTCTTCGAAACTTTAATTGAATACAAAAGCTTTTATTTGCATTTATATTTTTTTGCACTGTTCTTCGTTTTCATCTACGAAAAGTTACAAAAAAGCTTTTGCTAAAGTTTATAGTAAGCTTCGAAAGCTTTTACCCAATATGAAAGCTTTCTTTTGAATTTACTTTTTCTGCACTATTCTGCTTCTTTGTCTTCGAAAAATTACATATAGGCTTTCGCTAAAGTTTGTGGTATGCTTTTATCTACTTTTACCGAGTATAAAAGGTTTCAACAGCGTATGTTTTATTTTATTATACTTCTTCTTATGTATTTTCCGAAAGAGCTTTCGCCAGAGTTTATGAAAAGCTTCCGGAAACTTTCATCCAATGTGGAAGCTTTAGTTTTATATTCTTTATTTGCATTACTTTTTCGTCTTGTAAAGGGTATACCTAAGCTTTCATTAAAATTTTTAGTAAGCTTTTTGAAACTTTTACTCAATATAAAAGCTTTCGTGTGCATCTACTTTTTTATTATTTTTTTTTTCTTCGTCTTCGAAAAAGCACGTATACTCGTAAGCTTTCACAAAAGTTTATAGCAAACTTTTGGACACGTTTACTTATAATAAAGCCTTTCTCTGCATTTACTTTTTCCGCATTATTCTTTTTCTTTTGCGAAAAGGTATTTATAAGCTTTCGCAAAAGCTTAGGTGAAGCCTTTGGAAACTTTCATAATATAAAATTTTAATTTTGCATCCTACTATTATTCGACTTGGAGAAGATATATCACAAGCTTTTGGAAACTTGTATCCAATAAGCTTTTACTTGTGTACACCCTTTCCTTGCGGACTTAATTGTCACCTTTTTATTCAAATATAATAGGTAAATGTTTAAGAAAATTCGATTTCACCTAATCCTCGAGGCTTTTTCGCTTGCAGAAACTATGCTTTTACCAAAAGCTTTGCCACATTAGTCTCTATTCAAATTTGGCATTGCAACTATATTTTTCTAATTTATCGCATTGATGGCTTGGAATACACTGTATTATCTATTCTCAAGTCAATAGTTTGTTTTTTTTCGCTTCTGTGCCATGGCCAAAAAGTCATGCAAGCCATTGGAGCGCGAGAGGGATGTGAGCGCAAGTCGAAGTGCACGCCTCTTGGGAGCCACAATTCACGTTTACGACTAATGAAAATGTCTGCTGAAAACGTGGCCGTTTGCATGCACCACTACCCCCATGCCTACATATACACACACACACTGGCTCACCAATACTGATCTATTTGCTTTTTTCCTAATATCTGCCTGCCCGTTTGCATTCGAAACTCTTTTTCGTTCAATTTTCGGTTTGCGAAGCGATTTTAACGAATTACTTGTCACGTGTGGTTTGAGCATAAAGAGCGCAAGCGGAGCGGGCGAGGACGCTGCCCTTCGTACGCCTTCGTCGCTCACTCGCTTCACCTATTGTCACACACATACACACACACACATATAGGCTGAGGCTGGCCTGAATTACGATTCAATTGCGGATTTTCGATTGAATTTATTTTGCGCATGTTTTGGTTTGTTGTCGAACGAGTTCGAGCTCCAGCCGTGCCACCCGGGCTCCATATCAACGGCTTAACTTCTATAATATCTTTTCAGCATTTCATTTTGTATACATTGCATTTGTTGTTGGTTTTATTTTTTTTCTTATTTTTTTCCGAACATTTGGATTTCATTTCAGTTTGTTTCCTATTTTCTGTCAATGCTTTGTATTTGTTGCTGTATTTGCAGTTATATTGTGTTATACGACGACGCAAATCTGTGGGGAGCAGCGCGGTGGTGGCAATCAGAGAGAGAGAGAGAGCGGGTATGCGAGGGGGCATGTCATGCAACGGTGTTTCATTCTCTGGTGAATTTGTTTAAACTTTTGTCGACAATTCAATCAAATGCATTCGCAAAGCAAAAGCAAAGGACGCCTTTTGTTGGCAAACTTCTATGTTTGTGCATGTGTGTGTGCGAGTGTATTGATACGCGGCGCATGTTGGTACGGGGGCTTTACTTTTGTAATTACGCCGTTTGTAAGGTTGCCAAGTGACTTTATTTCAATCAGAGCACTTCATTGTGCACTATAGTGTGCTGATATCGTCCTTTTGGGAAATTAAAAACGTGCGATAACAAAGCGGGGCCAACAGACATGTTGCAATAACTAAGCCATATAGAGGAGACCATATGTGTGTGTGTCTCTCTATTTGCGAAACATCAAATTAAACGGAGTAACTTTGCGTACAGTGCCTTATGGAAGCAACATTTATGTAGACCCGCATATGGGTATATCATGGCACACCCAGTATGGTCCAAAATAATACTTTGGAAAAAAATTAAGTTGTTAAACTAGCCTAAAACTTGCAATAAATTGATTTTTTGGCTAAAGCTTTCTTTATGATCTTAGAAACATTATTCATTTGGTTTGATATGGAAAAAATTTTATAGTTTAATTTTTTGAAATGGGCCAAGAATTCACCATATATACCCCAAAATCAAATTATTGCGAAGTTTGTTCCAGTGGCTATAATTTTTTTCAGTCGGTTAATATAGTAAGTTTTAATACACTCAAAATAAAAATCCAGAAATAGCAGGTCAATCATAGTAAAACATTTTTTTGGCACAATTCGATTTTTTCTTTTACTCAACATAGTTCTCTCCAAGTGTGATAACTGTTTATAGCGACCCATCCACTTTTCCATACCACTTTTATACTCTTGCAACAAGTTGCTACAGAGAATAGTAGTTTTGTTCACCTAACGGTTGTACGTATCACCTAAAACTAAGCGAGATTGATATAGGGTTATATATATATAAATGATCAGGATGACGAGAAAAGTTAAAATCCGATTGACTGTTTGTCTGTCTGTCCGTCTTCGTCCGTGTAAGTTATAACTTGAGTAAATATTACGATATCTTCATGACGCATGGTGCGCGTTTTTTAGAAAAAAAAATATACTAGTTCAGAAATGGGCGTAATTGCACCACTGCTACGCCAACAAAGTGCCATACCAAAGCACTAAATTAAGATATAAAACTGTGATTCCCTGTACGGCACAGGAGATCGGAAACATTAAATTTCACCTCCGAGATCGTATGAGAGGGCTTTATGGGAGCCGGTGTGAAAATTGGGCGTGAAAGCAATAGCTATAACGAGAAAAATTTGCACTAATAATCGCTCTAAAGCATACCACTTAATGACCAAAAATCGATCAATTTTAACCAAAACTGTTCAAGCCCCTAGGTACCGATTTGTGGACGCTGTATCTATAGATGACTTTTGACCAAAAATATGCTGACCTGGTGATCTACTCTAGGCATTTCCTGCAGTGTTCGCGATCTGATCTTAATGAAACCCATGGAACAGTCTTATAGAAAGCGGCATGATAATGGGTAATAGATGAAATTGAGTTGATATAAACAAAAAAACGTATGCTGAATGTGTCGGTCAGTGTATGAGTTATGTATGTATAAGTATATGTTTATATAAAATTGCTTAGATTTCGATCCTTTGATTAATGTTTGAGCCTTTTCTTACTGGTTGTAGTACGATTTGCTCTTTGCTTTAAAATAAGTTTCAATTTCGGCGATCTCCTCTTCATTCGACGAAAATTCCTTCCCAGCAAGCCTTCTTTTGAAATTTTAGAACAGGGAATAGTCGCCGGGGTCCAGATCTGGAGAATACGGTGGATTCGAAAGCTATTCGGAGCCCAATTCATGAATTATCGCCATCGTTCGCTGACTTGTGAAACATCCCTTTCTTTTTCTTCAATCTGTCCATTAAATTTATGTGATAGTCGCTGTTTATAGTTCTTTCTTTCTCAAGGTAGTCAACAAAAATTATTCCATGAGCATCCCATAATAGAAACGCCAAAGCAAAAATGTGTCAGCCGACTGTTTCAGTTTTCCGAATCGTCGAATTGTCCTTGTTATTGATCGAAAGTGAGTTCGCGCAGCATTCACTCCGCACAGAGCTTTCTCATGCCCAAATATTTGTTAACGATATGATGTAAATGTTAAGTTGGTATCTTTAGAGTGCCTGCTATCTCGAAAACCTTCATTTTACGGTCATCAAAAATTATTTTGTCGACTTTTCTGATGTTTTCGTTGGTAGTAACCACTTTCGGATGCGTTCAGCGTCTTCTGTGCTTGGCATATTTCACCACATATAAACCGAGCATACCAATCATTGGTGATTTATTTTCTTGGAGTTGTGTCAGAAATTTATTTTTCATAATAACAAAAGTTGCTTCACTAAAGGTTATTTCATTCAGAAAGTAAAAATCCGGCAAATCTCAGATTTATATAGTACAGTAGTCTTTTGAAGTTTTGGGATAACAAAAAATCATACGCAATCTTCCTGAATATGGACCCCAGACGATTGTAGATAAAGATATCCTATATATTTTTCTGAGGTGCGACATTTTGAGAACTACTTTTGTCCTTAGACTAATGGCATAGGTCGTTACTCTGATACCCAAAAAATCTTCAGGATGCTGGTACCACCGAAAAACTATCCAGCTGAGGCAAAGGAGGCGGATGAGTTGGCCACACTATAGTATATAGTCATTATAAATGAGGTGCTCAGGTCAGAACTACTGCTTATAGACATCAAAGTACTCCCTTATCTAGCACCCAGAACGCTCATAGGTCTTCGTTCTCCAATTTTGTTAGAATATAACGATAGTGCGCAGACTGAGCTGATTTCGATTAAAGAACGACCGAGAAGCATTCCAAAAAATACAAGCAAACTTTTTGTTTGTTCTCCTTTAAAATTTAGTATGAAGTATATTCCTTTTATTCACAAAAATGTATAGTATACTTGTATATGAAGCGTCAATAGCTAAATTGGATCGAATTCACTTCGTAAATGAACATTGTTCATTGAAGCAAGAACCAAGAGTAATTGTGAAACCGCAAAGAAGTAGTAAGAATTGTATTTATGTACAATCTATTTGTATTTATATTTCATATTTGTATATCCATCTGTATGTAAAACTTGTAAGAGTAATGTGTGAATACGCTTTGTATAAGCTTCAAGCTATTTAATGAAAAACTCATATTTCCGAAATTCAATGCCAGAGTATATTTCATGTTTCGCAGCACATCCAGTGAAATTATGACACAAGCATATTAGGGTGCTCTTCGTATACCGAAGTTAACTGCTTTTTGGCGTAGAATTTTAAAAGTATTTCTATTATGCAATATTGTTAACTGTTCCAAAAATTTGTAAGCCGTAGCACTTATTTCGGAAACATAAATTAACTTTTAGGTAAATAAAAATTAAGGTGAAACTGAATATTCTTGAATATATGTATATACCATAACTAATGAACCGACGATCTTTTGGATTAGTTGAAAATTGTCAATTTGGCAATAAATTGAACCGGCATAATTTTTGAAGAAATATGGACCGATGATCCACCGACCATCAAACCACACCAAACCGTTGCTTTTTCTGGATAAAACGGAAGCTCTTGAATCTCTACAGTTTGCTCTCGGTCCTAAATGCGACAATTTTGTTTGTTCACATACCCATTGAGTCAGAATTAGGTCTCATCGCTGAACAAAATTTGACTTTTCAAGAGCGCATAGAACGAAGCGATGTCGCTTGCGAAAGTCGAGCGGATTCAGTTCTTGCACAATACGTACATATGTATTTTGTACGCTTTCAACTTAAGATCTCGACGTAAAATGCGCCAAGTCATTTCATACGTCAGTTCGAGTTGCAGCAAACGGCGCCGAATCGACTCTCCAAGATCTTCGTGTATATTCTCAACTACGGCTGCTATATTTTCTTCATTGCGTGTTGGTTGTGATCTGCTAGGTCGAATATTATCCAATAACGGATGCTGGGTCACAAAATGGGTGATGACGTTCCGAATAATACGCACAATAGACTAATAAAAAAGTACCTCTATTTGGATCACCCGTTACTTATCGTATTCCTCATTGTAGCTTACATCTATTTATGACATAAAATAATATATTCGGACTACAAATCTATCCGAAGGTTTTCTTTCAGTTCAAAATGCTTCTACGAATAATATTTACATTTAAGTTAGCTCATGACAAGGTGTCATTTTAGTCATAAAAAATTAATATATTTAGCCTTTAATTATGACCGATAAATGGCACTGCAGTCATTAATCTTTATACTTATTCTCCAACTTCTTATCTAACAAGAATATCTTTTAAGTTTCTTCAAAAGTAGTCTGGTAGTCTGACAGACTTATAGACTAATGCACGGTTCTCACTATGTCAAATTCAATATACCTAAAATGACAATCTTACATATGTTTTTCTTGCACTGAAGTTGCAAAGTAAGTCCGATTCATTGCGTTATTGATTGCTATCAAAAGAAAATGGCCAATGTTTAGTAAATTTGACTACAAAAGTTACTACATTTGAAAAATGCGCATAAATATAGTACGTAGGTTGCGTTTTTTATTTTGAAATTTTGCAATCTGACGACTCACAACTTTATCGTAAAGTCAGACATTTTTGTTGTTATTGGTACTCGGAAAGTTTTGACATACGAGTAAAATTGGTGTTGTTTGCAGTTACTTAAAATTTTCATAATAGCATAAAGTAGCGAACATTTTCGAGCGATTATTTTTTATAACTCTCTACGTAGATTGATTCCCGTGCGTAAAAAATAAATTGAGAGGTCAACGTTTTCCGACACCTGAAGAGGCGGTTGATGCGTTCAAAAGGCATGTTTTGGAGATACCTCAATCAGAGTGGCAAAATATAGCATAACCTCCCTTGTATTATAATATCTAAATACTTCCATTGAAGTGTGAGTTAACCTATTTTTTTATCTTTACCTTATTCTCGCATTTTTGTTTCTCAGGCTAATGTACACATATATATTTATAAATGTACTTATCGATGACTTTCGTATAAATCTACATAACTGGGTTCACTAATTTACACCTTCACTCATTGACACCTGAATAAATTGAAGATATCGTTTTCCTAATAAAGTATATAAAAATTAATATCTGAAAATTATAGCTTTCGAAGAAAAATTTTGATTTCATTTTCGCTTAGATCAAATACTTAACGAGCGACTGGTTAAAGTTTGTGTGTGAAATATTATTCGAAACGCCTTGTAGTTCACTCAAAATATTGAGTAAATTTAAATAACAATTCATTTGTTAAAGTAGTAGAAGAAAGCTCATTGTACTCACAAAAGCAGGCTCACTAGAACTCGTTAAGGCATCACGCATAGTGATCGAAATATAGTATAGAAAGTCTACTGCAGGATGCGATGTTCTTATACAATGGAGCTCTCATTAGAAAATATGGTATATGGAACGGTGTACCTACATTGTTGCTTGAATTATTTATTGTATGGACGTTAAGGAGACGGTTTGCATAATGTCGACCGATGGTAGAATGCATTATTCGGGTCCGATTCTTTCATAAGGAAGACATCGGTTGCCTTATATTGGAGAAGAGAAGCTATAAGAAAAATTTGCGAACTCACACCAAAGATAGCGTTTTGGCTCTACGAAACCGTAGTCAAGCAAATTATGTTTTATAGTGTATTCGTCTGGTGGACGGCGTTCATAGAGAATACACTTGTTAAGAAAGTGTCCGCCGAAATTGTTTGCAGATACATGAAGTGTGCTCTAATGCTCAGGGAATCTAGGTAAGCGAAGAGGTACAAATATAGAAAGGTCTAAATTCTCTACTCCTTCAAATGCATCCCGGGAAACTGGGATCAATGCGTTGCAGAGGCTACTCTGCACTACTACTTTCTCACGGATGGGTCGCACCCAGGAGGGAAGGTTGGAGGAAGAGTTTACTGCAAGGAGCTTTCTGTCATTCTTAGCAATAGACTACCGAACTAATGTTGTGTTATTGTCAGAATTGACTGCTCTTAAGGACGCAGTGGCTGTACGCACTAGAAAAAAACATCTAGCTACTTCGTCATCAGACTCGCTTAGATGATGGGCTTCGAGGAAACGCTGGCAACTACAAAGAAAGGTGCAGCCTTGTCTTTTTCACAACGGAATACGGCTGAGTTAGATCGTAACTGGTATTTTAGTTCTTGCACAGGACTACAGAACTCACGCGCGCATTTACAGACGCTGGTCGGCGATCCGCTCCAGTGCCACTGCAAGATCCTTTTTGCCTAGAGTAGAACGCAAGAGATCTACTGAATTACTTGCTCTTAGCAAAGTTCATCCTTCCGCAATTGTTGAGGTTCTTATTGGATATTTTTCAAAAGGCATTCATGTGGTAAGACTAAAAATATTGCCGCATGCAAGTTGTCACCTTTGTATGGAGAAGTAGGAGGAGTAAACATACAGGCAGTTTCTCCTTCATAGTCCAGCCTTTGTAAAACTGCGTTTGAAACTTCTTGGTGAACCAGAAACATAACACGGCTTACTCAACAAATGCGTGCTAGACTCAAAGTGATTTGTCGATTTGTGAGGGACTTATGAACAATTATATAGAAGTTTTAGGAACCAGAACGAACCGGTATTCCAGCTGTCGATATGAGCTCTCTTCGGTTTCTGTTGCCGTTTATATGTATGTAGTAAGTTGTAAATAATAACTTTACGTAGGAGGGCGCGATAAATACTCAATTTTTTTTTCAGTTTCTGCAGGTGTGGTGAGGCTTTGATGTACCATAAGTCAGCTGAGCGTACTCTAATAAATATTTTATGAAACATCCACATTTAAAAGTGTTGACATACCCAGTTTAGTAAAACTTGACTGAAACTTTTTTGTGGGCGTGCCCATGGTGCAATTTTCTCCGTATACGAAAGTTTTGATAACACTTGCTATTTCTCGCAATGGAATATAAATATTATTATTATAGGAATTTGTCGCGATGTTCGATAATTTTAGGTATTAGTAAAACCGTTAGATGACGAAACCTACTTCACTATCTGTGAGACTTGTTGCAGCCCCATAAAAATAATAATTACTGGTTATGCAACACAGTTATGCCACCGAAAAATTTTAATAACGCTTCCACCCATTTTAATACGGCCGGCCGTCAACTTGAAATATGTATGTATAACCTCAACAGGATAAATTTTCTTTTTTCATAAATTATTAAGCTTGCCAAGCTTAACTGTGAATGGGACTGCTGAAATGAATAAAAATTTCACACAATTAATTTTAGGCGATTAAGATGGAACGTCGAAACTTGAGTTAATCGCTATTGTCTCAATGCGACGTGGCGATGGGATAGATGCAGCTGTCAACGGTACTTGAGTGACTTTTAAATAATACTTAACGTGACTCAAATAAGCACACAAGTCTTCACAAACACATGTGCTTAACAGCATTCTAACGTGTGGGTTTAGGAACTTTTTTTTGAACATACAAGAGTTTTGGACTGGGGAGGTCAAAAAGTCGTCTAGCATTAAATTCATTAGTTTTTCGTAGAACAAATAATTAAAACTTATTTTGGAACTTAATGAGATCAAGTCAAAATCCACACTGAAAGCTGAAGCCCAAGTTGGAATTATTTTGGAGGTCGTCCGCTGATTGCCTTCGTTAAAGTAGCAACTGTTTTAAATCTTCTTTCAAGTACAAGTATTAATCGGAGGCGGTGGAGAAGAATTGGGTTAGGTTAGGCAAATCTGGTAGGCTAATGAACCATGCATAGATCAGTTTTAGTACTTTGCGATACTCAATGGAGTTCCACTATGTAGTAATCCTTTATGGTGCTTGCATTTGACGCGAATTACAACATACTCTGTGGCCTCGCTAACGATAACTCTTTCAGTGTCTCATACCGTGGAGCCTTTGAATGCTTAAAACCTTGTTAATGCGTGAAAAGTGCTCAAGAAATGCTCCATAATTTCTCTCTGGCCTTGCTCTGAACAATTATTTCAATCTTCTCGATCTATTAGCCCCACTCCGCATCCTTATGTCCCCACCAGACTTTGACCAGAGAGTATTTCAATCAGGTTTTTACAGAATATACTATCGAATGTCAGCAGGAACTTTGCGGTCAACCTTTTGAAACATGACTTTTGCAGTTTTGTAACCAAATAGTTCGTACCATCGCGTTTTAATTTTCCTTGTCATGCTCCTATCCAGATCGTTGTATACCTAAAACTCTACATAATTCATCAAAAGACCCTAACAAATCGATAACTTTGAACCTATCACATATTTGTTGAGATGGCTAATATCAGCTTCAGCTATGTCTCCTGGTTCGCTGAAGGTAAGACTGCCAAGACTGTGCCTGGAAGGTTCCACCTCAACCTACTCCATACTACTTTAATAACATGCATCTGACAAGGTTTTGAGCTTAACTGCATGATTACCTCATCTATTGGACAATATCATATAAGAACCCCTGCGCTTGCGGTAAGGTGTTCTTTGTTAAGAGCAGGTAGTTCAATAATTCTCCTGCTTTCTATTTAAGGCCAAAAGGATCTTGCAGTCGTCGACCAGCGGCTACTAAGCGTACGCGTTGTCCAGTGGTCCAGTGATAGCAAGCTAGATACCAATGCTGATCCAACTCGTAGTCAATCGAATGTGAGGGGAGTAAACGTGCGCCTTTGGCTTGCTCATCGGTTTCGCAGTTACAAGGGATTCCGCTATGACCAGGCTCCCAAACGAGTGTGATTATGAAATAGCTTAATTTCATAGCATACTGCGGCTGCCAATATTATAGCAGCTAAAACACTACAGATTGACGGTGAGCTCATTATAGAAAATTTCCCCTCCAAACTTCTCCCTCGCTTCGACCCATCCCTGAAAAAGCTCACTGCAGCGTTAGAGTTTCTATAAAATTTGAGTTTTCTGGATGATAGTTTTTCACCAAGTTCGAGCTTGTATTATATTTTATCGAAGTTTGATATCCTATGTTGGTTTGTTGACAAGCTCCGCATAAAAATTCTCATTCGATTCAGTTGAGATATTTATGTATTCATACTGACCAATAATTCAGAAAATATTTGCTTCATTTTCAGAAACTTTCTCCAATAGCAATTTTGACCTCCCTGCTTCATGGCTAAAAAGGAAGAAAAGAAATAAAAGTTGCTTTTTCTTAACACCTGTCAGGCAGATGGAATGAGTTCTTCATATACATATATGTATATCTATATAGGTGAGAAATTTGTGGGTGATGGTCAAGTAGCATAATAATGTACTTCTTAAATATCCGAAAAGAATGGTGTGCTGATAGACGGCCCTCTGTACTGCAACACACCCCATTTAACTAACATATACTTTATAGTACATACCGACACACAGACATTGTCGACGGTCAAAATGAAATGTTAGCTGAATA
This sequence comes from Bactrocera tryoni, assembly GCF_016617805.1. NCBI lineage: Eukaryota > Metazoa > Arthropoda > Insecta > Diptera > Tephritidae > Bactrocera > Bactrocera tryoni. The sequence continues at coordinate 25,452,355 of NC_052500.1, forward strand.
TTCTCTTCGTAAGCTTCAATTAAAGCTAGCAGAACCTTATGCATTCTAAATACACAGTCCAAGTAGAGTGGGATGCAAATCAGACCTGGAACAGGCTTCGTGTGAGCTGAGCAGTTAAGCGTACGTGATTTGCGTGATTACTTCCAATCAGTGGGTATTTCCGTTGCCGTCCTAATGAAGGCACTTAATTTACATGGCAACATGACCGAAAGTCAGACAAGCCAGCGCTCTAAATGGGAGACGTCTTCTTTCACTACTTGTGACGAACGAAGCGGCAGGGATGGGTGAGTGAAGCGTTCAAAGCAGGCGGACAGCAACAACACGAAGAAGAAGAACAACAACAATAAAGGAACAACAACAAGAGATATAACAACAATAAAAATGTGAATTACAACAACCATACTAACATAATCAACCACAACAACAATAAAAAATTCAATAACATAAGAACTACAAACAATAACAATAACAAAGTCAGGCATAGCAACAATACCAACAACAACAAAAACAGCAAGAACAATAAAACAAACTTAAACAACAACAAGTTGGACAAAAGATACCAGCAACAACAACTCCAACAATAATGAAAAAGCTTCTACAACCACGGTCCAGCATCAGCAACAATGTTTCTTTTCTTGCGCTACATTTCTTTTTGACACCATTTCTACTTAGCCTTCTGCCAATTGTGCTTACAGGCCTTAATTTGATCTTTCTACAAATTTTCGCATGGTTGCGTTTTGCTAAAATATGCATTAACAGTTCTTCGCACATACCAACATACCGACCTAGAATAGCTGTAATTCATTTTTTCCAACATTTCACGTAGCGTCGTGTTGCACGTTCCAAAGACCAAAATGGCGTTACCAAATTGCATGAGTAAGATGTTGAAAAGGTGTTAATTATCGCCTCTGTGCAATAATACGCTGCCAGCATTCATCCAAGTCGCGCTGGTGTGCTTATTAACGATTTCTCTTTTTCTCTCTCTTTTCTGGTTCGCATTTTGTTTTTGTTATGTCGAAAGTCAGCCAAAGCATTTAAAGCCATATTGTTGCTCCCTCAACTGCAAACTTTTAATGAGCAAGTTTTCTCAAAGGTTCCTCTTGCGGTTTTTCCGACTATTGTGTGTGTGGTGAGTGGTTAGTCGTAGAATTGCATGCTCTTTGCAGCGCATTGTTGGCTAGATTGCTGTGTCTCAGCGCGCTTTACTCCCTTTCCTTTTTTCGGTTCAAAAATAATACATTTCTTTTTAATATTTCTTTATCTTAGTTCATGTGGCATAAGCATTTAATTAGCAACGCGATTGAAAATACGTGATACTGTCTGAAACAAAAAATATTTAAAAATTAAGAGTATCAAATAAACAAATATTGTTTGACCCCAATCCATGGCTGAATACTGAAGAAACAAATAAAAGTTGGTTTCTTAATTATCGTCTCGATTTATCCGCTTTTTTCGTAGTTGATTCACTGAAGGTAATTAAAAGATCTTTCGAAATCTATAGCTATACCCAGAAGTAGTATAAAAATAGCATAATCTGAGTTCGTCACTAAGAAAATATGAATTATTTAAGTATTGGATTTTAACGATCGCAAATTTCTTATTTATTACTCGATATCTTAAAGGGTTATTTATTTCGAGATTTCCTACTTTTTTCAATTCAAATTCAGTGCAATTTTAAATGACTTGTTCGATAATTTCGGCTGGTAACAGGCGAATGTCAAACGAGATGTTTTGCTCCAAGGCCTGATTCGAAGCGAGATTGTCCGCATAGAATTTAGACTTTATACTTGTATAACCCCACAGGACAATATAACGGTGCGACATCACAATATCTTGGTAGCCAATGGATAGTCCCAACATGTGAAATTATCTGCTCACCAAAGTGTACTCTCAACACATCCATTGACTGATTTGGATCCCCTCTGTCGTCTCAAAATGTTTGCCTTTCATCGCCAAGTAAACAAAAAAATTCCGGAGGGCCACATCTAGACTGTAGGGTGGTTGCGTAAGCGTTAGGATGCCAGCCTTGGTTAGGTAGGGTGAGGAGACGCCGGCAAGTGCCACTCAGAAGATTGCCTTTTGTCTCATGGGATCATACTAAAAGATCCATGACTCGTCACCTGTGATTATGATATTCAAGAATTGATGGTAACTTTCACACATATTCAAAATTTCCACCTCTGCTCTTACGAACGCTGCATTTTGGGCTTGTACCACTCATAGAAACACGTCATGTGAAAATGGTTGTGCTGACACTCCAGGTGCTCGGAGAGAACTGACCAGCCGCTAGTTTGTTAGCTAGGAACGCCTTCTACCAAACCCAGTCGGTGTGAGGGATGTTTTTTACGTGGCGGATGATTCGTCTTCTCACTTTAGCTCACCTTTAAGCGAATGTTCTCTAGCTACCCAGAGAATACTTGATCTAAGTACAGAAATCGTGAGCTGCTTGAGCCATAAGTTAAAGAATCGTTTCTGGCCACTCCCAAGTGAGAGGCGCTCAGAGAACTTTCCTCACTTGCGTGAACTTCCACACATGGCTACATCATTTAATTAATTACGGTTCGTAAAAAAACTGAGAGGATATTATACAAATCGTGTAAGATATTTTCTTAATTTTAACTATCAGTTTTGGGCAAATTTATGTCCAATACAAGTCGAAGGCGCCACATTGCATGCTCGGCCATTTTTAATGGATTTCCGAATAAAATATTTTCATTTTATGTTTTACAGCATGCCACTCACGCATTTCCTTAGTTGTACAATGAAATTTCGATGAATTCTTAAGGTTTCCGAATTTTAAGCTTAATTCTCTAATTACCTACAAACAGTTATTTGCTTTGATTACTTCGATGCAGTAAATGTAAATCTGTTTTTTGCGGAAATGTCATCAGTGAAATGACTTTTGCACTTTATTATTAAAGTTTGCACTTTGTCTTGGCCTTTGGCCATGGACTTCTGTTATCAGCAAAGTAAACTGATTTGATTTAATTACCATAAATGCATGTTTGTATTTACACAATGCTGCACCGTTAGATACACTAACAAATGCAATATCAAATGTATAGCTAATATATGCTTACACTTTGCAGGTGAACATAAATATTTGCGGTGCCATTAAGATGTTATGAAATTGAGTGATCAAAATATTTCCGAATAAATTTATAAATAGGTATATACTAGTACATATATATTAGCTGCTAATATATTCATACTGCAGCTGGTTATAAATCGTGTATATTCAAACTTTGAAGTGGTTGATGTTGAGGAGAACTAAATTGAAGAGTGCTGAACCCGTTGATTGTTCATAATTACACCGCAAGACGGACATATTCATAAACCCGAAATGATAGTCTATTAAGTTTCTTCTTCTCTCTCGAGTAAATGATATTTCCAAAAATTTATTTTACTAAGTTTGTCGGACTCTCTTTAATTACTATGCCAAAGCGGCTGCTTAAGTCGGTACGGTTCAGTAGTGAGATGCGATTTCTACAATGGATAAAAATATCGAAAAAAGAATTTGTCTCCAATTTTGTATTCGTAACTAAATTTCGTGTGCGGAATCGTTGCGAATGTGGAAAAGGTAATAACGGTGATTCAGTTTGACCAAAAACACAAGCCACGTCCAATAAGCGGTACTATTTGGCAGTAATGAGGAGTTTGCTTCAGAATATCCGTCAAAAATGGTCGGAATGGTGGAAGAACAATCCATGGCTTTACATCGAACTACGATTGTGACCGAATTCAAAGCCAAAAACGCCATGAATACCACCGATCAACCAACATATTTACCAGATTTGACAACGTGTGATTTTTTCTGCCCCAAACTGAAATTACCGCTTCGTGGAACCCGTTTTCAGTCGATCGAAGAGATAAAACAAACTTCGCTGAGGGAGCTGAAGACCATGCCAAAAAGTGCTTATGAAATTTGTTTCGAGCACTGGAAAAATCGTTGACATAAGAGTATTGCATCTGATGGCGATTAACTTAAAGGCGACAGAATATTTTTTACTTATGTAAAAGTTCCGAGTGCTTTTTTGTATACAAGGTGCGTTCCAAAGTAAACAGAACTTAAAAAAAAAAACAAAACAAATGGTTTTTTCGGCAAAATCAATTCATTTTATTCAAAATAGTCTCCTTCTGCTTCAATAAAGCTTTTTGCACGGTCCAAAAGCATGTCAAATGAGTGTTTTAGCTCGTTAGCCAAATTAGCCGCTAGTATGCCGATTCAAGCCTCTTGAATGGCCTCTACGTCTGCATTACGCTTTCCTTTCATTGGCAAATGCATTTGTCCGAAAAGGAAGAAGTCGCACGGTGCCATATCAGGTGAATACGGAGAGTGGTTAATGGTTTAAATGTGATTTTTGGTCAAATAATCGGTCACAAGCGTCTATCGATGAGACGGATTCTGAGCAATTTTTGATCGTCAGTCAATTTTCGTTGGGTGTATGGCAATCTTGTTGGAAACAAAGTTCGTCCAGATCAAGATTCTTTCATGCAAGCACGAAATAGTCATTAATCATGATAGCGCCATGAGTGTTCCGTTTTCCAGCTTGACTTAGTATAATATAATAGCCGACTTTTTGTTTTTAAAGAAATTTGGACCAATGATTCCCTCTGCTCATAGAGAACACCAAACAGTGACTCGTTGAGGATGTAACCGCGTCTTAAGAATGGCTAAATATATTTATTCAGGTCTTCTTCGATCGATCTGCTCCACAGCGGCAAAAGCGTCTTCGGTACGCAGTGAACAGCGTCTCTGACGATGCCTATTTATCCACTAGAGTAAACATGGTGCAAAACCGATCCGTAGTTGCTTTAATTACCGACTCACTTAAGCGAATATGGCACGAATCGCGCGATACGTCTCGCGAGCCGAATCATTGCTTTGGTAATCAATTTGCTGTATGTGTGTGCATTTTGAAATGGCAAGCCAAACTGAGTAGAAATCAAAAAAAAAATTGTTCGACAGCCAGTTGGCCAACTCTGAAAAAATTATTGCAGTTTTATGAGTAATTGTGTGATTATCATTATTAATACACCAAATTTATTGGTCTAAACTTCAGCGGAATTTCATACGAGTATACATTTACCGTTATTAAAATGTAAGTGCCACCAGGTGCATGAATTTTAAAAACTTCGACAGTTATTGAATGCTTGTCGACTTCTCACACTCTCGTATGCAAATATGTAGAAAACGTGAGACGTCGGCAACCATTCAATAACTGTCATTATGCATCAATAAATTATTATACAACGTTCAAGATGGAAAGCATTGTATATGTACAAAGAACCTCATCATGCATTACCCCAAAACCAGCTTTGAATAACGTGTGGCAATCACTCTTCTAGCCAAAATGGTGCTCATGGCGCACTTATGTAAATGGAAAGCATAATTATATTAATGACATAAATCATAAACACGAATACATGCACAATAATGTTGTATTTAGATATATGTATACATACATATACCCCGACACATACAGAAACCACCCTACAGTGTGAGAAAAATAAGGTGCGAATCAAGTGAAAGTAAAACAGTTGAGGGACTTTCGAAACATAAATTTCTTGTGTACCGTAATCTCTTTCACTTAAAAGTGTGTAGCAAAATAGTACTCGCTGAAATAATGAATTGGCTGTAGAACAACATATCTTCTTCTTCTTGTTTGGTGTAGACACCGCATGTGCGGTTATAGCCGAGTTTACAACAGCGCGCCAGTAGTTATTTCTTTGACGCCAACTGGGGTTTGCAAGTAACCAATTGGAGATTCCAAGTAACCAGTTCTTTCTCCACCTGGGCACTCCTTCGAATACTCTCAGAACTGGAGCATTTTCATCCATTCGGACGACATGACCCAGCCAGTGTACCCGCTATCTCTTAACTCGCTGAACTTTGTCAATGTTGTCCTATACCTCGTACAGCTCATCGTTCCACCGACTGCAGTATTCGCTGTGGTTAACGCGCAAAGGACCATAAATCTTTCGCAGAACTTTTCTCTCGAAAACTCGCAACGTCGATTCATCAGTTGTTGTCATCGTTCATGTCTCTACATCATATAGCAGAACGGGGATGATGAGTGACTTGTAGATTTTGGTCTTTGTTCGTCGAGGGAGGCATTAGTCTAGTTCACCTCTGGGGCGATAGTTCAATATTTTATCACCCTCACGGAGTACAGGCGACCTGAAGTGAAATATTTCAGAGATGATAAACAACATCATTGTGTATGGGCTCTTGAAAAACGAGCTTTCAAAGAACCACATCCAACTTTACTTAGAAATCTTCAGATGACAACCAATAGTTTGGGAATGGGTTTCCCGTTTCTATTTAATCGAAATGAACTGTGACCCTTTTAAATACAAATATATACTCTGAAGGGAACTAGTGCCTTATTTTTTATTTTTTAAATTTTCAATTGCAATTAATTTGCAGCTAGCCAGGATTCCTCATATTCTTAATCGCTTATCTTCCTGTCTTACGCTCAGCTCACACTTTTGCCTAGAAGTTGAATCTTTTTAGTCTGTCCAACATAAACACTATCCCAAAAGTATTAACTTAATATTAAGCCCTGTGTTCCTTGTGTTCCAAGACCAGAGGTGTTTCACTAGGTTCCCTACTCTTGAAGAAGCTGAATGGAATGGGGAAGTTTTGAAGAATTGTGCCTTTCAGCCATCTCCTCCGCTTTCTATTTCTATTTGACTGGTTACACTGATGATATTAACAGAGTTACCTACTAAGAATCTAATTACTAAATGCACATTCCAACGTAATGCAACTTAGCTTTGGCGCTACGGATAGACTTAATTGCTACATGCGTTTCCACTAGACGGTTTATGGATTTGTTGGCTAGAGCAGAAGCCTACCTGACACCTTCTGTTATACCCACGATTTCGGCCTGAAAAACTGAATTGTTGTCATTTAGTTTGAAACTACTTTCTGTTTATGGATTACTACAGAGAAAGTCCGTTCCTATTCCTATATCACCCTTTAGTCTGTCGGTGAAAATGTGGATTGTACATACCATAAAATTTGTCGGTTACGGAACCATTAGTCCATTTTTTCTACTGGTGAATGAAAACGCTCTGTTTAATTGGCTCGAATTCATAAGGCCTTTGGGTGGCCCATTGTGAACCCTGGAACTAAATTTCCCTCATTCCGTTATATCCTCTCTGAAGCTCGCCGTGTTTCCGTTGAAGCTCATCAATATAGAAGGTTTTATCTGTGCAATATCCGAAAAATCGTCAAGAAATCCTCCTCGATAGTTGCCGAGTTTTAAGGTCGAGTATGATACCATGTCCGTAGTGACGTCGAATATTACTGCAATGGCTTAAAATCTTCAGCAAGCTGCCATAAGTATTGGTTCATACTTCACCTATGTATGTATTGGCCGGGAAAATCTCCACAAGCATTTGTTAATGTAGTTTTCATTGCAGTCGTAATTCCCAGGAAGTAGGTCCATTGCATTTCTTCCAGGGGATTACCGCCATCCAACATATACCTACCACCGCTTCATATGTTGGCTATAGTATAAGGCGGATTTGGGTAGCGCTAATTATGTGCGGTCATAAACCCCACTTTGGGGCACTGACTTTTCGGCAGAAGTTCCAGTTTCGCCGTGCTTCGAAATCTCTGCTCTCAATATGTTCTCACCATCTTAGCTTTTTAAGCTCTAAGATAACTGCGAGATATTTGACGGAACTCGGGAGCACAATAGTTATGTTCCCGAAAGAGGAGCGATTGAGTTCCGAAGTTTTTGTTGCTCTTGAGAAAAGACAGATTTTTTACATTACCTGGTGTTCCTTTCACTCGGAGGGTTTTACGTAGCGCATCCTAAAACCAGTTGTGCGCTGGAGAGGGATATTTCGCCTTCTCACTTTAGCTCGCCTTCAAACGGATGTTTTTTTTACTACGAAGAGGATACTTGGCCTAAGACCGGAAGTCGTGAGCTGCCAGAGCCATTTATAAAAGAATCGTTTCTGGTAATTTCCAAGTGAATGGCATTTAAAGAACTTCTACACATGATTCCATCCTCCGGAGTTCGTAGATAATTTCGTTTATCTTGGAATCAGCGTAAGCAACGCAGAATAACTCTTTCCAACAGGTGCTACTTCGGACTGCGTAAGAAATTGAGAAAAAAAGTCTTCTCTCGACGAACAAAGACCAAACTAGGAGCTCGGCTTATTTTAAAAATAATGGAATTTGATAACTCTGAGTTTTAGTTTTCCATAATAACGTTATCTGAGCTTGATATTTAACAAAAGGTTACGAGTTTTTCCTTATGTAGCAAACTGTACTAAGGAATATTGAAAATTTAATGACATTAAGCCTTAATATGGAGTACAAAGTAAAAATACGATTGCCGTCAAAGAAGCAACTTCTGATCGCATACCCATCATAAGCCAAACATAAAGCATTGAGGCATATGCACTTATGTGTATGTTTGCATGTCCTTGCCAAGGATATGTTCTTGTTTTGAGGCAAGGCCGAAATGAAATTTGAGCTCAAAGCAGAAACTACATGACAGCCTGCAGAAAGAACATACTAAAAGAAAATAACAATATGACTTATGGACAAACTACAGCATGTACCGTTATGCTGTGCTCTCAGTAAGTCACCACTACACTACTCACATGCATATGCACATATGTATGTGTTCGTAACATTTTCGTAACTACCGCAAAGCTAATGTCGTCGGCATTGTCGTCAGTAGCAACCGAATAGTGGATAATAATAATATTAATAATAATGATGGCAATGACGAAACCATCAATCATCTGGATAGGATGTGAAATCAATTTCGGTAAATCAAAATCATGTTCTGCCTATGAGGGCGCCTTGCGGCGTGCGGAGTTAGGGCGGACAATGTTCATTATGTGACGAAATGCATTCAGCAAAGCAAGTTGTTGACTACTCCAACTCCAATCACTTGTTGTGTGTTAGTTACTCATACTCACTGCATATGAGCAGCAGGGAAAAGATTGATTTCAAAACAATTACTTCATTTCGCATTTTTATAGAATTTCAAAGACACTTTGCCAGAGGCTTAAGAATGATTACTTTTGGAAATTTTAATTTTCACAAACGTAGCCTTCTTTTACCTGAACAAATTTGACCCAACGTTGTCCTAACTTTTTCAAAACGTCCGTAATACACGTTTTTCGGAGATCCGCAAGACATCCATGACTGCGATAACCACAAATTGTATGAGCCCTCACATTTCCTGCTTCCTCTGGGCGGGTTCTGCGCATACTTTTAGAGCTGGAGGGTTTTCGTCTCTTTGGACGACATGACCTACCCAACATAGCCACTGCCTCTTAATTCGCTGATCTATGTCATTTTAGTCGTACATCTCGTACAGCTTATTGTTCCATCGACTGCGGTATTCGCCGTTGCCAATGCGCACGGAACCAAAATAGTCCAGTCAAAATAGGCTAAATTATGACTCAAGTTTGCATTAATTCCCAACAAGCTGGATTTTTGTGCATTCCTTGGAACAAAAGTCCCCTCGATCTCACTTGTGCATTGTTTTTTATTCAAGGACAAAGGTCACAAATTTGTGAAAAATATACAATTATGAGTGAGTCATCGTCCGTTCTTAATTCTATTTGGCAGTTAGCCTTGAGAAACATTTGCCTGCGACTCTCCATTTTTCGGGTCGAAACAAGCGTAGATACATATATGTACCTGCTTTTCCCGAAGAACATGGCCTTGGTAAATGCAGTCCGTTTTGAACGTTTTTTCGTAATGAATAGACGTGTTTGTGAATTATATTCTCTTTTTTAACCGTGCCTTTACAAAATTTTGTAAAAATGTCAGAAGTTTTATTTGCAATGAATCTTTGACTGAAAGTGAAATTATGGTTGTTGATCGTGGACGAGAGGCTTTAATGGATTCAAGTACTGAAAGGGATGATGGGTGCGCTGAATATGTGGAGGACAAAACATCTGTAACTATACATAAGCAGTGCCGTAAAGCATACATCCGGAAGAGCAGCATCGCTGCAGCTAAAAGACAGCGAAAGACGGAGATAGCTACCACATCTGAGATTAGTCCTCCTCGTACTAAAGCACGGGGTAATGAATCGTCTTTTTGTTTCAAGAAATACTGTTTGTTCTCTGGCAATGAAGCAGATAAAACGGCTGAATTGAAAAAAGCTTAGCATCTTCAACAAAGAGTCTCTCAAGTTTCAACCCTTGACTTCGAGATAACCATCTTGAAGGAAGCTCAAGATGAGTTAGCAAGAAGTGTCATTGCCTGCATGCAGTATGAAAACGACTTAGTTGCTGCTGAGGCTAAGTACCACAGTGATTGTTACACTTCGTTTCTGAAAACCATTAGTGTAGGTAAAATCGGTCATCCTGAAAGTTGTGCTTTTACTTCAGCGATGGAAGAAATATTTGCATTTATTGAAAGTCATGATGGTTGTCAATTTTCAATACAAGAATTGAAAGATACATATATGCAAAGAACCATCGATCGATAATAGAGCAATTAAGTCAAAACTTAAGTTAAAGTATGGTAATATAATCATTATAACTGAGGAATTGGAAAGTTCAACATACAATTGTTTCATCGACAAACAGCACAAGTCCTCAGAAAAGCTTGGTATGAGAATAAAAAGCAAAATGAGAATAGAAAGCAAAATGAAAATGAAGAGCGGTTAAGAATACTTGAAGCAGCTATAGCAATCGTTCGAGAAGATATTCAGTCGATAGCGTTTGACACTGATAATTATCCTCCACCTACTCAGATGTTCGAAGATATCAATAGGGATATTGCAGAATCTTTGGCTTATTTGTTAGAGCAAATAATTTTAAAAAATAAACTATATAAATTGGAACACTTGAAATTAATATGTACAAATGTCAGCCACTGTATTGTGGCTGCTGTTCGGCTACAATTGGGTCTATCAGTGTTTTTTCATCGACGGTTTGGATCAAAACGTCTTATTAAAATTTTTCATCTTTTGCTTTGCGTGCATCGTATAATGAAACTATGATGTATGAGGCAACAGCAGTTCTTCATCATCCACCTTATATTCTACTATCAGAAACTGGAATTATTCAATATGCTGCAGACTAGACTTGGATAGCTTTGTTGGCTCATCCAGTGATCGCACTTGGACTACTACATCCACCTTGCCATTTGGGCAACATAAATTGTTCAAGCCTTTAATTTCTATACCCACCAGTTCGGTGGTATATCTGAAAGTGCAAGTTCCCAAAAGATTAAGCTTTGTTCTCGGAAACGTTAGGTAATCAAGAAAGAAGTGTTTAAATGTCACGTCTTCCTTTAAACAGCTACTGCAACTGGCGCCTGGTTAAATTTTCAACCTTACAGCATGAATGCCAATAGTGCAATGACTTTTGGAATCCACAACAAGAGAAAATCTTGCTTTACTGACGGCGAAGAGCTTGCTGGATCTCTTACGATCGCTCTCTTTCCAAAAGGATCATACCACAGCGCTTCAACAGAAGGCAGCATAGTGCTGGCCGTGCTCCTCCGTACTCCAGCCATCCATTATTAGAACACATGGGTAGAGGGAAACGTCCGGTGTATTTTACGTGGGCACCTGCTGACGACAGCCTTACTCCATGGCGCTCAATAGCACAGCGGATCAAATCAATGCGTTGATCAGCGCCCTGAGAATGCAAAGCATTTTCAGTATCAATTGGCACTGTGGAATGGACACACTAACCACCTTGGTAGGGTTGGAGGCCCCTCTAAAACCTCTGCCGTATTTTGGGTCCGGCACTTACCAGAATTAAGTCTCCGGTCAGACCTCGTAGCCGAAACTACTACCAGTTGAGCTTCCATACGGCTCTGGACTGGTGGCCAGGGGTTGGACCCCATACACACATCACTTACACTTCCCAATCATACAGAAACTAACCCTAACTTCCAGCTAACCGCCTTCGCCGCTTAAATAATTCACGCGCAAACGACCCTAACTGTTCGGTATTCCGACTAGTGGAGATCACACCACTAACATCTAATCGTCCATCCGTCCAGCTAATCCCCATACCACCCAGATCCCTAATGTCCGAGTACATCGGGCACTCCGCAATTAAATGCGACCAGTTTTGAAAAACCCAGACTCAGACAAAATCTGAAGTCTGGGCTATCCACAACGAACCCCACGTCCCGAATGTACTGTATTGTCACTCGGCCGTTAGGACTATTGTCCCAACGTTCTTGCCACCTACATCTAACTCCCTATCATCTAGGAGCCTCTTGCTCCCCTAGATATCCCTCCCTCTCCACATCATCGTCAGAAATCCAAATCATTCCGCAGCAATAACATAATCAAGCTCTTTCTTAACCTGAATGCAACAGCACGCTGTAAGGACAATCAGGTCAAGAGGGGGTGCACCTAACAAGCATTCCGCATCGCATCCGTTGAGACAGTGCGACATACAGGCAAAACAAGCAAGCATCATGCAACGCTGGATTGAGAGGAGTTTTGAGACCCCCAGACAGTCGTGGCTGTCCGTGGCGGACCCGTTTTCATTCTACTGATAGTGGGACTAGGGTACCTTTCTTTCACTGCTCATCAAATTTACAGTTGCCTGCGTTTCCGCTATGGCCTCGCAAATATACTAGTCTTGTCACAAAATGACTCAATGCTATTAATAAAGAAATAGGTGTTCCCTAACCAGCCCTGAAGGCACAGTTAGAGATATCGCCGCCATCTCCAAAGTAGGCTGCGCACTGGAACAGTAAATCTACCGCTCCGTTAATGGCAGCAACCTCGAATTCAAAAACTCTGCAGTAGTAAGGAAGTCTGAAACTGAAGTTGATAGAGAGCTCCTGATAATATACTTCTCTACCGATCTCCTCTCCTCCCATGGCTTCTAACACCCAAAAGTTCATTGCAGGTTTATAGACAGGGAAAAAGACACCAGACTTTGGTTTGGTCAGTGTATGATCCTTTATGAAGTCTCTGCCTTCGGGATCTTGTAAATATTAGTAAATAAAATCATCTCAGTATTATTTGAGTTTGGTCAGGCCATTTCCAATCACCCAATTAGTCAATAAAACTGAAAGAGCGTGTATTTTTTAAAACGGTGCATATTTTGCTTCAAATGAATAAAATCCAGTGAAAATTCCACCTTGATCTCATATAGCTAACAGGCCTTATGTACCTGAAGGTACTTCCTTGGCTTTAATTCTTGCAAGTTGTGAAGTATGAAATGTTCGGCTATACCCGAACTCTCATTATTTGTTATGATCTATATCTTCCATTTTACTGTGCGAATAAAAATTTTCCTATGAAAATTGTTAACAACGTTTCCTCTGTTCATGCCAAATTGCATTTTTCCCTATAATCTCGTTAGAACCCTCAATATTTTCCGAAAGTTACTTCAAATTTTCGCAACCTATTAACTGCATATGGCGAGTATATGTGAAATGAAATTGTATTTTCTTCCGCAGCCATATTTTCATTTTTCACACTCCACCTGCCTCAGTGCGTTAACGTTTTCATCCATCTACCGGAGCAAACAACATAAAACAGAAGGCGAGTGGACACCAGCGTTTTGCGCGATTTCGTTTCATTACATCGCCAATCGAATAGCGATTTTCATTCGATTTTTCGTCATTTATATTCAATTTTCACAGCAGGCGTGGGCAGTCACTTGAAAATGTTGTGAAAAATGACCTCAAGTGGAGTATACACAGGTTCGTGCTGCTGCCTTCTGATACCCTTGCTGAGAGAGAACTACATACATACATATACAAGTATGCGTGAATGCGGGTGTAATTGTGTAAGGGGTGAGACTTTGCTGTTTTACCAGAATAGTTTTTGGTCCTTTTGTATAGAGTTTTTCCATTCCGGATATGGCATAAGAACGGCTTTTATCTTACATATTCCTGTTTCAATTCTAAACTGGAAAACTGTGTATTAAAATATGATGAGACTAAATATTGAAGGTTAGAACTACATCCAGAGCTCGTCTAAAGAATATTTGTCGTTATTAAAAGATCTATTCTGAATCTATTTCCATTAACACCTCTGAACAACTAAAGCAGCTCCCGTTTTTCTTTCCTAGATCAATATGAGAAAAGAAAGAGCTTCATGTTAATGAATGAGCTTTTGAATCGGAAATGAAAAAAACTGCCCTCAAACTCTATCTCTCTCTCCCCTCGCCTACTGCTATCCTCTTTTTCTTTCCTTTTCTTGCTTTCTAAGTCCCATTTTCTTTTTCTCTCATAAGCTATCTTTTTAGAATGAATGCGTTACCATTTTACAAGCTCGAGAGAACAAATAAAGTATTAAACTTACATTTGAAAGAGAATTGTCCGTTATTTCAACGAAATAGTATTTCCGTTTTTTAGATAAAAAGTTACACCCTGTATCATACATGTATTACTATATATTCCAATGTAAATATCTATGTCGTGTTGTTTCGAGAAGTATATTCGTATGTTCCCATAAAGTTACTCGCATAAAATGGAAGAGCCAGCATAATCTGCAAAAGCAAAGTACTTACGAGTAAAAACATTTGTGTAAAAGTCACGAGAGGTTAGTTTGAGTAAAATTTGTTTCGAAAAATATTTTTTAATAATGGTTTTTTTGGATTAAACCAACGAGTTTTGTTTTAGTCTCAAATCGCGCACAAAAATTTCTAAGTCCTCCGACGCACTTCTGAATTAATTTGGCTAGAGGTGGTGAATTATATATTCTCGATCCTTTAAGTATCTCAGAAAATTATTCCAAAAAAAGTGTACTCCTTTGCAATCATTAAACATTTTGTACTGCAATGGAAGTGGTCCTTAAAGCACTAGGATGATATCGAATTGGTCTTATCAGTAATATGAGAATCAAAAACAGTCCAGACGAAAGAACGTTAATGCTACTGAATATGCATTGGAACAAAAATACCCTCACTGGATTTTCTGAGGATGACTTAACCTCATCGCACATACCTAATACCTTGTATTAACTTTAACTTCTTTTCGAACTTTTAAGTCTAAATAACGGTTTCAGATCGTAGTTGAACTATACATTTTGTAGTCTATTTTGTACGAAGCAAATGGGTCTGGTAATGAACGAGGGCAAGCCGAAATATCTCCTGTCATCAAACAAACAGTCGTCGCACTCGCGACTTGGCTCTCTCGTCACTGTTGACAGTCATAACTTTGAAGTCGTAGATAATTTCCTCTCTTGGAACTAGTATAAACACCACCAATAATGTCAGCCCTGAAATCCAACATAGGATAACTCTTACCAACAGGTGTTACATCGGATTGAGTAGGCAATTGAGAAGTATAGTCCTCTCTCGACGAACAAAAACGAAACTCTATAAGACACTCATTATTCCTCTCTTGCTATATGGGGCAGAGGCATAGACGATGACAACATCTAATAAGTCGACGTGACGGCATTCGAGAGAAACGTTCAGCAGAAGATGTATGGTCCTTCGCGCCTTAGCAACGGCGAATAGTGCATTCAATGGAACGATGAGCTGTACGCGCTATACGACGACATTGACAAAGCTTAACGAATCGAGAGACGGTGGCTTCTCTGACTAGGTCTTGTTACCGAATGGATGAAAACACTCCAGCTTCGATAATATTCAATAGAGTACCCGCTGGGGTAAGCAGAGAAAGAGGAAGACCTTCACTCCTTTGGTGAGACCAGTTGGAGATGGACCTGGCTACACTTGGAATCTTCAGTCAACAATGAAGAGGAAGAAGGACTGGCGTGCAGTTGTAAACTCGGCTAAAACCGCGTTAGTGGTGTCTACGCCAATAAAGAAGAAGAAGAATTTTATACTAATATGAAAGTGGTATACAATTGATCTTTTTTATACAATCACCGTGAATTTTTACGTTTTCTATTCGCACCTTTCCTGAAATAGTTCTTAACCAGTCAATTTCATTGCTGGGTTATTACATGTGTACGGGTATTAAGTAGCGTAAAGTAATGGAATTCACGCGTCACAACGCATAACGGTAAACAGCCGCAAGCAAACATCCTCCCACGTATTCGCTTTCCTTGATCGTTCACCAACCCCTCACTTGCCCACACGAAGAGCAAGTTTAAAATTTCGAAAGCTATCTCATCGTAGCTGCCTCTGCGTTCCGCTTTACGCGCGTTTTCCCTTACTAAAGCTGTACGGCTTGCAACGGTACTTCAAACCGCGTTTTCTCTTTGACTTTTGAAGTGTACAACAATAATTTTCAATTTTCACTGAGAAGCGTACTGAAGTGGCAGCAATTGTCATCGAAGTATTTGTTGATATTATTGTCCGTAAAGGGATGTAGAGGGATATGGATGAGTTACATTCGGAATCTTCGCAAATTTTATATTTGTGAGAAGTTTGATTGAGATTTCTAAGAAGAAACTGTATGTTTTATATGTATTTATATATGTGTGAGTAAAAAAACTATGCAACAAAATAAAATGGTGTGAATTATATAAACACAGGTAATTAATTTAATTGTATCCAAGTTCGAAAAAGCTTTTGTGAGAGACTTGTGGAATCTATTTGACGTTGAGCCGTTGCATACCCAAACAAAATTATTCTAAGGTGATTATCCCAGTTGCAAAAATCACGAGATAAATATAAATAATTGAAAACAGCCCCACAAACCAACAACCGCAACGAATCTTCAGAACAATTTCGATAGTATCCATCGGGTCAAGTATATGTGAGGATCAAGAAAAGAGAACCAGGGAACTTTCACCTGCTTCCAATCTGAGAGTATAATGCGAGGGTGATTTCATATTTAACTATCAGTCCTACAATAAGGCAGTAACTAAAGGAGCCCTAGGCGACAGTGATCACCAACCAAATCGAAACAAGCAGGCTCAAGCAGGTCCGTCCTTCCCGAGGCTTGAGCGCTGGGTTTCGGACCTGCTACGTAAAAAAAAAACATCCCTAATGAAAAGAACACAACAGGCTTAAATGACGACCACTTCAAACGTATTAAGGATTACGATTTAAGCTCATGCACCTGAAAGCCGCTCCCGTAATTGGGAAGGTGCCGCTGCCAAGCTGGTTGATGCCCTCCTAAAAGTAAAATCTGACATCACCGCCTTCCAGGAAGTGCAATGGATGAAACAAGGACTGAGAGGAGTAGGCCTGCGTAGCATTTACTACAGTGGCCATATAAAGGAGTTCAAATTCTGTGTGGGATTAGTGGTGGTAGAGATTCCGTCACTATATTTCAGTCTTCGAGAAGACACCAAATAGATCAATCATGTTATGATAGACGGAAGATACGTATCGAGTGTTTTAGACGTGCTTACGCTCTGTAGTCTTAACATTGTCTCGGACCACTATATTGTTGCAGCGAAGATACACATCCGCTTCTGTGCAACAAAAAACGCACGTCAACACACACACGGAAGGTATGTCGTCGAGAAGCTGCAATCCCAATAAACTGCCGAACGAAAAGTATAAGAGTTAATTCACTCAGATTCGTGGTAAGGCCGTTTCAAGCCACTCGGTCTCATAACCATTAATATTAAGTTATGCGGTTAACTCATAATTGAGTTGATAACAATCTCAACAACTTCGCTATATTCGCCAAAGCTTTGTCTACTGAGATACTTTAATCTCAGTCTGGCAGAAGCAGAACCTCGCCTTCCTCCATATAGTTTTAGGCAAAGAGCGCCCGTCAAAATATTTAGCCAGACCGCGTTTGAACCTATTCGACAGTGTTCAGTCAGAATACATATGTATAAATCCGCCGAGATTGACTTTCCTAAGAGCCAGTAGTTCGGGTGACCTCTTACGGTTCAGTATGGGCTAGAAAAATTACGCAATCGGATAAGTTGTGGATGTTGACCAGCTCATTGGTTTTACAATTTTTCATTAGATCTTCAATAATTTAAAAGATTATCCAAAGTAAGAATGAAATCTTATAACGAAATGCTCGGAGAACTCCTCTAAATTTGTTTTGAAAAATACTGAATTTACATTAACTGATATGAACCTCTTTGTAACCTCTTTTGGCGAAGTAGAGATTAACTTAAAAGTTGTCTGGAATGTCGATATGGAGCGTAGACGTTTTTTTTAAACTGTTCGCAGATCTTATGCAAATAATAGGCAATCCATTTCGAGGTTTGGTACTTCAAACTTAATAGGGAATGTTTATTGTCATTCGAAGAACATTCTTTGGCATTTATTTATTATCTTTCAAATGTTGACCGCGGCTAAGTTTCAAATTATCCATCCATTAAGTCTAGTTTTCAATGATTCGTTCAAGAATTTCGACTGACAACTGACGAATGACACGAGTGTAGTTTTTCTCCAAGGTCTGAAACGGAATTGTCCGCATTGACTTTGGACTTTACATAAGTATCTCTACAGGAAAAAATCTAACGTTGTGATGACACACTATCTTGGTGGCCAAACGACCGACCCAAAATGTGAACCTACGGTAAGTGGCGCCGTGTTGTTGAAATCAAATGTCGGCAAGATTAGGGGCATTAATTTCAGGCATCACATAGCTCATTATGACGCATTGAATCTCTTCAGGTGGCTCTTCGTCCCAAATCCAGCAATTTAGCTGTTTACAAGCCCATTGAGACAGAAATGGGTCTCATCGCTGAACGAAATTTGGCTCGGGAACTTCGGATCTTTTTGGAACTTTTCAAAAGCCCATAGAGCTAAGCAATTTCGCTTAGGAAGGTCGAGCGGCTTCAGTTCTTGTATAAGCTATATTTTGCACGCTTTCAATTCAAGATCTAGATGTAAAATGTGGGAATTCGGTCCATACGTCAGTCCGGCGCCGAATCGACTCTCCACGGTCTTCGTTTATACCCTCAGCTACGGCTGCTATATATTCTTCACTGCGTGCTGGACGTGATCTATTCGGTTGAATATTTTTCAATAATTAATATTGGATCTCAAGATGGGTTATGGTGTTGCGAATAGTACGCTCAGTAGGTCGCTTATGTTTACCATAAGTTCAGCCAAACGCGGCAAAGACATTCTATGCAGAAAGTGTATTTTTGTAACAAAGCTGAACGATTTGTAAACATTATTCAGCCGTAGATCTTCTCATGGTGAAATGCCAAACAATACTGAACAAAAATAAAATGACGGTTTGACACGACTCACGCTTGATCTGTCGAAAAAAAGGTTATTGAAAAAAGTTCCTCTACTTGGATCACCCATTTGAGTGTGTGGTTTTGATAGATGGCCTTGGGAAAAGGTTCATTATAAAAATTGTCTGCGAATTGATGTTCAATGGACAGACTGATACAATGGCTTCTTCAGATTTATTATCTATTAATCACATTGTTTTTATTCAAATCCGTCGTCATCGTTGGAAGTTAACTTTCCTCGTTTTCGCCGATTCTTTAATTTTTTCTCGTTTTCTCTTTAAAGGAGATTAGAGCTATATTTATGGATGTTGTGCTAGAGTATTGTCACCAAGAAGAAATACTTGTTTATATCATATTTTGATACCACTGATCCGAGGAGATTATACTACGCCGAGTATACGAGTATGTAAATAGGTGGCTTGTTTACCCAAAATCGCAATCACGATATGCATTCAAAATTGGCAAATTTTCAAAACGGAATTGCGTTTTATTACATTCGAATATGAAAAATGTTTGCACCATTACCCCCTGTGTATGTGCGACTCAATGGAGGATTACATCTCAGAACTTACTACCATATAGAGTATCTTTTTGTATGTTTGTTTGTATATGTGATATGTGTGCCGTTAAATATTTGAAGTAGTGCTGCCAAAAATGCCGCCAGCAGAGAGTACACACTTTCACATTTCGCTCATAAAAAATAATGACTTGCACACACATGTATACATATATACATATATGCATATATAAATAAACTTGCTTGTAAACAGTACAAATGTCACAGGGCAATACCAATTTTTATGGCTATGATGCGGCAAAATATTTGTACTCACACAATGAAAAAAAAGAAGTAAAGGATTTATGTGTTATGTGTGATTGCCAAAGTAAAGTGGTTTGGCAGTGGTTGGCAACGCGGCACAGTTCAAATGGACAAGCGTTGGGGGCCAAAAAAAAAATACAAAAATACAAAATAGTTAAGACGGGTTCTGGATGAGTGCCGAAGCCGAATGTAAACTTTAGGAAATAACGCAGCTTAAAATATCTCAAGATTTCGGTATTTTTTGGTAGAAAATTTTGTTTCGCCCGACAGTTTTGCCTTCTCTAGGATTTATAGATACTTTGAACTCACTTTTATTAAAAATTTTCCCCGGTAATTATGTAAGGCATTCATTTAAAAGTAGGTTCAAGAAAGGGAAATCTTCAGCTGCAGACATTATAAAAGAATGGGTTCTAGAATAAGAACCCAGAGCTATTTTTTTATTCTTTTTTTGGATCAGGTTACTTTACCTAAATCGAGAAATTTTCAAAAAATTGTTTATAACTGATTTATAGCAAATACACCCGTACCAACAAAAAGTGATACTCTAATCCGTGAATACTACAGGATCGGACCAATTTCTTGTATCAGACAACATAACGTAAAACAAAAAAGAATCATAAAACTTCACGAAGATTTATTTAAAGTCAGTCATAGAAAAGTATTCAGCATATCCATTACTTAGAGTTAACTAAGTTCCAGAACAATCTCATCAATCCTTAGCACACAGATTACAAAGCGAAAGATATCTTAACTTCCTTTTAGCTGTATATCAGTGAATATGTGAAAATCCTAAAGGAATGGAGTGAGAAATTTATGAGTAACACAGTGTGATTTAGTATTAAATTGGTCAAAATCGGCATGTATTATTCCCCTGGCGCCTATAACGTCTCTATACTGTAGGAAGACTCCAGCGTATATATTATTTATCGATAAAAATGCAAAATATCCTCGAAGAATGTGACGGGTTATCCAAGTGTGAGTCGGGTCAAGAAGGAAGAGTGAGAGTTTACTCGAAGACCAAGGAGAATCGATTCGGTACCGTTCGGAACAGCTCGGACTGACGTATGGAACGACTTGGCGCATGTTACGGCGAGATTGAAAATTGAAAGCGTACGGCTTGTGCGAGAACTGAAACCGATTGACCTTCCCAATCAATTCGATGTCGGCGACATTTGATTTCAATAAGATGACGACGCATCAATCAATGGATTTATTGGGAGAACAGATAGTTTCACGATTTGGGCCGGTCAATTGGGCACCAACATCATGTAACATCACACCGTTACACTTTTTCCTCTGAGGTTGTCTAAAGTCTAAGGTCTATGCCGACAATCCCGGGCTGAATCGAAGTCCTTGGAGCAAAATATCAACTTTCTCATTCGTCAGTTACCAGTCGAAATGCTCAAATGAATCATTGACAATTGAACTCAACAGATGGACCACATGAGACTTAACCGCGGCCAACATTTAAAAAAAAATGCCGAAGAATGTTTCTTCAAATGATAATAAGCATTTCCCATTAAATTTGTTTCTGTGTTTCGTCTTTTAAATGTAGGGAAGCTCGAAATGGATCATCTTTTATAAGCAATGTGGCTTTGTTTTAAGTGGTCCAGTAGAACCATATACCATTGGAACGAATATTTCAGTAGACCAAGTAAGTCTACGAGATGAAAAAACAAACGGTAAATATGAAGTAGGAAGTTGGCCAGTTTGTTAAAAAGAAATGATATTTCAATTCTAAGCAAGCGGTGTCACCCTCATTACTTAGATAAACTTAAAATTTAGGAGGCAGATTGTGAAACCTGAGCAACTAAATCTAGCTCTTCATTCCATTGTGCGCTTTCTAAACGACCCTATATTCCTGTTGCAGTTCAACAGCATACATTTTTTTTGTTTTGTGCAACCACCGAGACATCGTCAAAGGATCCTCGAGCGATAGTTGTAGTCTACTATTATACTTACCGACAGCTTCTACAATAATCATTGCATGGAGTTCACAGATTGCTGGCATGTCTGCCAAGACTGTCACCTATAAGCACTTCATCTTCTTACGTCATTACTATGTCGACTAAGTGAGGAATTAACTGCACCGTGACTCAGCTATATCTATAACACGTTTGTCGATTAAGTATCTACATCTAGCCAAGGGCATATAAACTCCTTTTTTTCGCACTCTAGTTGTGGGGTGTTCTCTTCTCTGGCTGGTTCATTTGCTTAACAGTTACCTGGAACATTAGTACGTCCTGCAATCCATTGCAGGTTTCTCGTGAAATAGTATGCTGTAACCACCAAGAGTTCAAGGGATTCTTTCACTATTTTCGATGAAAACGCTAAGAGCTCTCAGTATTCATGAATATATTTCTTGTTGTGAGAACATACTTTTTCAGAAGAAAAAGGCTTTCTTTAGTTGTCGAAATCCCCGCTTGGAAGATACTGCAGTGGTCTTGCAGCTGGAAGTCGATTCTGGTAGCTAATTTTGCTGAAAAGACCCCACCTTCCACTCGATTATCTAGTTCGGACCCATCTTCACAGATACTTATTCCTGGATCTCTGTCCACCTCTCCCCTTTCCTACACTTCTCTGGAAGGTAAGGCAGTATTTGAGTCCGAATTTAAGTTTAATTCAACAGGATTTCGAAATCCGTTGTATTGAGTAGAAGCGAGAACTACAAACAACTGTTAAGCGCACAAAACAATTCTACCCACTTAGCAGCATTATGCGCCGGTAAAGAAATAACGCATTTGTATGAGCCTGCGGTATGCGCGTTTGGTGACAATAACAGCCAAATAGTGTTGGGTACCAACCAACCAACCGCAGCAATACTGGAAGATGAAGTGTCTCATACATTTATGCAGTGTTTCCATATAAACATGTACATACAAATATATCTCAGCAACTACTTCATATCACCACTACATATACATATGGGCACATGTATGCTCATAAATATGTATGAGTGTGTGATCGAAAAAGTGTGGCTATTTTTGCTGCTGCTGCCAATGTGTACAATGTATACTATACGCATACATATGTACATATGTATATGTTTGGTTGTGTGAGTTTTTTGCTTTGCGGCGAGCGTTGAGCTCATATATTTGGTATTTATGCCCATTTGGCATGTCAATTTTTCGATTACTAAAAGAAAAATAGCAGATAGAAAATTTACAATTTAATTTTGTGCCTTGGCAGCTGTGAGAAATTGTGGCACAGCACGACGGGTGTGTCCGTTAAGGCAGAATATATTGGCTCTTTCTTGCTCTTAAATTACAAAACACAATTATACGCATATGCCGTTATATACGATGGTAAATTTATATGTGCCATGAATTACTACTTTTGTGGGCAAATAAGAAAGGAATTAGTTTCAGTTAGGAAACCGTTAGTGATTTCGAGTGATCTTGTGAAACACCATGACAGCAATAAATGAATCTCAACTTCATGCTTCGTAGATTTTAAGTGCGGGAAAAATAAAAACAGTGACTTGGGAACTATCCAAGACGCGAGTAATTCTTCTATGCAGCTGGAAAAACAATTCCCCTAAGCTGCCCTAGACCATTCAGTTCCTTCAATGAAAATTTGAAGCAATGGACTCTATAGATCAGGTCTTGGAACACCAGAAACGCTGGGCATACCAAACGGTTACATTGACGCAGTTCCAATGGTGGTCAGACCAAACACCTCCTACTTCTAAGCAAAAGGGGTTTGACCATAATAATATTTTAGGGGTCATCCCAGAGCACCAGGGTTTCCATTTTTAAAAAATGAAATGAAAAATCAGGTTTTTTACCAAATGCACTTACGGGATATGGCTTAATTTGGTTACCACCCGACCAACCAACGTTTGTGTTGTTGTGTACGACTTTTCACAGAGCTTTTCCTGTTTATTATACTCTCGCAACAAAGTTGCTAAGGAGGGTATTATAGTTTTGTTCACATAACGGTTGTTTGTAAGTCCTAAAACTAAAAGAGTCAGATATAGAGTTATATATACCAAAGTGATCAGGGTGACGAGTAGAGTTGAAATCCGGATGTCGGTCTGTCCGTCCGTCCGTCCGTCCGTGCAAGCTGTAAATTGAGCAAAAATTGAGATATCATGATGAAACTTGGTACACGTATTTCTTGGCTCCATAAGAAGGTTAAGCTCGAAGATGGGCAAAATCGGCCCACTGCCACACCCAGAAAATGGCGAAAACCGAAAACCTATAAAGTGTCATAACTAAGCCACAAATAAAGATATTTAGCGCAAAGGATCGCATTAGGGATAGGCATATTTGGACGTAATTTTTTTGGAAAAGTGGGCGTGGCCCCGCCCCTTACTAAGTTTTTTGTACATATCTCGGAAACTACTATAGCTATGTCAACCAAACTCTACAGAGTCGTTTCCTTCAGGCATTTCCATATACAGTTCAAAAATGGAAGAAATCGAATAATCACCACGCCCACCTCCCATACAAAGTTTATGTTGAAAATCACTAAAAGTGCGTTAACCGACTAACAAAAATCGTCAGAAACACTAAATTTTACGGAAGAAATTGCAGAAGGAAGCTGCACCCAGGCTTTTTTTAAAAAAACCATATCTCAGGAACTACTAGACCGATTTCAATGAAATCCGGTATATAATATTTTCTTAACACCCTGATGACATGTACGAAATATGGGTGTAATCGGTTCACAACCACGCCTTCCTCCAATATAACGTTATTTTGAATTCCATCTGATGCCTTCTCTGTATAATATATACAGAAGGAACCAATGATGATACCGGAATAAAACTTATTGGAATATATAACTATTATATCGAAAACAATTTGCCAACACCTGAGCGGGTTTGGCCTGAGTACAAAACATGTAAAATGAATTCTTCAAAAAACGATAAGACATTTTCTGGCTACTTGGTAGAATATGGCGTCCGAGTGTTTTAGTTTTGGACTTACTTGGAGCTTTACGACACATTGTAAATGTAGGCAATGTTCGCTCCTCCCAGTAAGTTAGGCACTTGCTTTCTTTACTTTTTCTTACCATAGCAAAAGCAACACCTCCATGGCTCTGTACAACGAATTATTATAACGGAAAGGCAATACTCCAATGGAGCTCGAAAGGAAATCAAATTTAAGCTGTATTTCTCTCATAAAAGCAACGACGAACTTGAGTCACTTATTCTCCAAAGTACCATTCAATATTTACCATGGCATACAAACAGGGGTGTATTCTAATAAATAAAAGCCTTCGAACGCTTTCCAACAATCATCAAGTATTCGACTACTTTAAGCGAAATTGCAAAACTTTGTGTACTTAGCCCTCATTGTATTGCCTCATTTTCATTGCACACTCACGAAGCGTCGCAAATCTCGCATGAAAATCGCGCCGCTTCTCATAACACCGTTATGTACAGATTTGTGGCGTTAGCTGGCCTTACAAGAACTCAAAATAATTTGTATTTATTTGTTTTTTATAGCTTTAACTTTTGACTTCACCGCATCAGAAGCGATGCAATAACGTTTAAGACCGACGGTGGAGGAAAAGTGGCTACACTTTGACTTCAGTCACCAAGCAACCAACTGTTGGAGCAACATCGTCACATTCAAACGGCAGCGCTTCTTCGATGGACTCCAGGTGAGTGAAAGTAATACCATAATTTAAATATTTAC
The DNA here is from genome assembly GCF_016617805.1 of Bactrocera tryoni. Lineage (NCBI taxonomy): Eukaryota > Metazoa > Arthropoda > Insecta > Diptera > Tephritidae > Bactrocera > Bactrocera tryoni. The sequence continues at coordinate 25,477,884 of NC_052500.1, forward strand.
TGGCTTTCCGGCTGTGTGTGAGCAAGAGCGCGCCGGAGAAGGCCGTGTCAAACGTCTCATTGCGTCAAAATGGCCGCAAAATTAATTTCAAAACTTTTGCCCATTTCATTTTGTTGCCATTTCACTTGGGTGTCCACATGTTTAAGTGTGTGGTCTAACATTTCATTTCACTTTAATTTGCTTTTACAACTTTGACTTCACTGAGTAGGCAATTCGCCGGTATTTTTGCCAACGTGATTTTTTCGTTGGCTCGATTTTTGGTGCAGCCGAAGTTAACATTTTTCTTGTTATTACTACCGTTTACTCGCCTGAAACGTATTTTTATTGCTTTCTTCACCGTTGATAATTCTGCAAGCATTTAATAACGCCTTTGCTGGGTTCGGCTTGTTGACACAAACTGTGGGTCCTTAGCTGTAGCTCTTACGGTGAACACATTGCAGCTGCAGTTCGCTGTACAACGCTTTAATTTCACTTCCTGCCATCAAGAAACTTATGAAAACTAAAAAAAAAACTTTCGAACCGAAGCCAATACTTTCAATCCTTCAATTAATGAAATATACATATGTATAGGTATGCTTAACGCATACGTCATTTTATTGCATCATATAAAGGAAGGAGAGGAATGAGAAAATGTACAGAGAAGGAGGAAAAAAATAGTGGGAGAGACTAGGAGGATAGAGAGAAAGAGAGAGTGAGGAATATATAGAGTTCTTCTCCTGCTCCGATTTTTAGCTAAGAAAGACATTTCGATGCAGCTTGTGAAATGCTGCCTGTATATGGGTTCGGTGATCCCGTCTTGCTCATCTAATCATGACCGATAACTACCTCTCCTGAAACTCTATACCCTATACAATTCGTAGAAAGTCAGATAATGTAACATTTCTTATAATACTTTGAAGATCGTGGAAGATGTTTCCATTCTGATGGAAAACCTAAAACTATCAAGATACAGATAAGGTTATGTATCTATAAATGATCAGGATGACGAGACAAGTTGATGTCCGGGATCCATCTGTTCGTCCGTGTAACTTGAGTAAAAATTAAGATACAAAAACCAAAAACGTGTTAGTGGATGAGCATAATCGGACTACTGCCATGCCCACAAAACGCCATTAAGCGATGACTTATAAAATGGCATAATTAAGCACGAAATTTCAACCACATTTGGTACGTGACATTCCTCTTACATTGCTATGAAATAGTGTAAAAATAGGCGAAACTGGACTGTAACCACGCCTACTCTCCATTTTGAAATTCCATCTGATTCTTTTAAGCCTCTGGGTACCATATTTGGGGCCCAGAGTCTACAGTTAACTTTTTACCGAAAATATCGGTCAATGTGTGAGATATATAAGTGAAATTCTGAGAACTGAATCTCTGAGAGAATCCTTTCCTGTTAGTAGTATATTTCTGTGTCAAAAATGAGTGGAATCGGGTCAATGCGGATATCTAGGAGCCCCCATTATGTACCTTATACAAAGATTTTCGAACTTTCAGATGACTTTATACCGCATATATCGGTCAATATGTGAGTCATCTAAATGAAATTGAGAGAGCGAGTTTTTCTTATAACGATGTGTCTCGCCCTAGAAGCCGTATAACTAACAAGCCTTATGTATCTGAAGGTATTTCCTAGCTTTAATCCTTGCAAAAGTATGAAATGTTCGGTTATATCCGAACTTAGTTATTTCTTACTTGTTCTATATTCATTATATTTGATCTTTGATGCACATCTAGAAATATTATCTTAAGTTACAGATTAACAGATTGTTGCAATTGAATTATAGTTTATGACGTTAGAGAAGCCTGAGATTACGCTTCACGTATGTTTGAGAGATTCTACAACTAGAGGTTCGTTCATATATCGATAGTTAGTAGTAAATGTAACTAATAGAAATGTGGATTTGTATCAATATAATAACGATTATCAGACGATCATAGTGTTCGCCTTTATTTGACCGCCCGACTGTCTGTCATCGCATCCCATTGCGTATCTGCTCATCCGTGTGTATAGCGTGGACGTCCGTTGTCCGATCATTCGTTCACCCATCGTGCCGTCTGGCCTTACTTCTATCCGCCCGTCCTGCTGTATCTCCATCTTTCCGTGCGTCGACTAGTATAAATGAACCTAATCTGACCGTGCATCCCTCAATTCATTCGTATGTTTATTCGAACATCTATCCCACCACCCTTCCAAGATACATTTACATCTGGCGCTTTGAAAAGTTTAGTATTTCATATATGCAGAATCGGACTATTGAATCGCCCACAACAAAACTTAGAAAAAGTAGGTGGATAATTTTTGAGCATAATACGAAAAATTGCCTATAAGTTTCTCTATCGAACAAATATAGAATCAAATATCTGTTGGTGAGAGAAATTTCTGAAAGGACAGACGGAGATGGAATATCTTAAGCATATTCATTATCGCTATGACCACGATCAAGAGTCTTGTATTGAAACAGGCATGCTTTTTACTCACACGTTCTCGAAAGAACTATATAACGGCAGTTGGCCAAATGACAGCTCACAACCTACTGACATCACGTGTGAGTGGGAGGTTAATAAGAAAGAACATTTAATGCAGGAAGTACAGGGAAGTAAGCATGAGAGAAGCGGTGAAACACCTCCTATGCTTATGTCCTTTTCTTCTTCTACCAGCCTTATATAGAACTCGTCTTAGATATCTAGAATCTTCGCAGTTCGAGAGGCTAGATAAAGTATCACAATTAGATATTGAAGAGCTCTTAAAGTTCGCAAAAGGCGTTCTAGTCCTTATGACTGGCTGAAATAAAACCGAACCTACTTCTGGTATTACTAAGAACCAGTAGGCTTATATATGGCGTGACAGCCCACCAGTGTAAATTAACCTAACCTAACTAACCTGACTTAAAGTTCGGCTACGCTGGAACCTAGTTCTTCCTTACTTCCTTCTTTTGTAGTTACTTCTGGTGAACCATTGCAGTCACCTTATTGACATGAAATTCAAATGGTGCGCTGCCACACATGGGGCAACAATTTCTGCTGTTGTTGTTGTTGTTGCTGTTTTTGTTTCTATCGACATTTGTGGTTATGGTCAATAAACCGTAAGTCGCCAGCATGGTGTGGTTTTCCGTATCATTTGTTCTGCTTCACCACGCCACGCCACGCCGTGCCACTCCGAAATTTCGCTTAATCCAGTAGCCTCGCATCAATATTTTCAGCCAAAAATGCAATCTTCCCTGCGAAAAGCTCATTTGTACACTTTCCTCCGTTACGCCTTGGCCGAGTGCAGTGATGGGTGCTGCTGCTGCAGCTTCGGCTACTGCTACTGACCGATGCTGACCACTCGAACCAACACCGCTAACACCACCGAAACCGCCATCAACGCCACTGGCAGCCGACAATGGACGATGCGCAGCAGCAGGGAGGCAACGGCGAAGGCTCTGTCGAAATGTGCACTTAATCAAAATCTGTGTATGTAGTTCGGCTATATACAAACATACCGTTAGACAGACATACAAGTATAACGTGTATGTAATGGGCGGTGAAGGCTGCGGCGATTCGAAGCGGTGGTGGTGGTGGTGGTCGCTCAGTCGCGAGCTCTGACCAATTGTCGAAGTCAGGTGGCAGCAATGCAGTGGTTTCCGCTGCATGATCAACTTCCGCTTCCGCCATTTGTTTTGCAATTGAGAGCAGCAGCAGCAGCAGCAACAACAGCAGCGCCACACACAAACCTCACGCGGCCAGTGCTGGAGAAAAACAAAGTTATTGCCAAACGGAAGCGTGCCGAAATGAGTCGAAGAAGGCGAGTGCCTTTCAACAACAGTGGCTCGAGGTGCGGAAGTGAAGCCAAAAATTCACAAAACTCACTGGCGTTAAAGCGAAGCTTACTTTTTGGAAATACAGGATAAACAACAACAATAACGTAACTACAGCGCTACAGCAACAATTTTGGTAGTGAACGCATAACAGCCAAGAACAATGAGTGGGCCGTTACTAACCGGATGTGAATGAAATATTAGCAGAAAATTGCTATGGATGTTTGATTCGCTGGTATGGGCGTTACGTCGCCTCAACCACACACCGACACATGCCTACACATACACACACACATATATCTCATACATATGTGCGCAGATCTTGCATTTTGGCAACCGCATTGGCAGCGTAAGATAAAAGGAAAGTCAAAGCGTTGAAATTACTTCCGCTGGTCAGTCATTACTCTTTGAGCCTTTTAGCAAATGCTCTTGCTCAATTTTTTAAATAAATTGCCAAAAAACTTGTTTCTTTGCCTTTTATACTGTGTTGTACATCCGTTATGAACCGGTAACTCATTTGTCTAACAAAGTGCCGTTAACTTTTTCAAAATGAATTTTTATCGCAATTGCTTCGAAAAAGCTTGAAAGTGGCAGCAAATAGCTCGGTGGTAGAAGTTTGCTGTTACATTCTCTCATGCATCAAATTGAAATGTTTTTTCTTAAATATTTTGGGGATGTATTCTCTGAAAATTATTGGGTGAATAAGGGGATTCATAAAGCAGACGCCTCTATACACATTTTATCTTAGGTGGAGTTGACATATATCGGTATTTTATATACTAAACACAAGCAGATAGTTTATGACAGTAAACTCGTTGTAATAAAGCACGCGCTGTTAGTTATGCTTTTTCCTAGAATGGATAAGGAAGCGAAGCAAATGGGTCCAATAGTGAACGAGGGCAAGACAAAATATCACGTGTCAATCGTGACTTGGCTCCCACGTCACAGTTGACAGTTATAACTTCGAAGTCGTAGATAATTTCGTCACTTTGGAACCAGTTTTAGCAGCAACAACGACTTGCCAACAGGTTCTACTTCGGACAAATTAGGCATTTGAGAAGTGAAGTGCTCTCTCGACGAACAAAGACCAAACTCTACGAGTCACTCATCGGTATCGGTCCTGTTATATGGGGCGGAGGCATGGACTTTGATATCGTCTAATGAGTCGGCCTTAGAAGTGTTCAAAAGATAGGTTCTGTGAAAGATTTCTGATGCTTTGAGCATTGGCAGCGGCGAAAACTGCAGTCAATGGAACGATGTGCTGTTATGAGATATACGACGACATTGACATAGTTCAGCGGATACGCTTGCTAGGTCATGTCGTTGGAATGAATGAAAACACTCCACTCCTGAGAGTGTTCGAGGCAGTATCCACCGAGGGAAGCACAGGAAGAGGAAGACCTTCACTCCGCTGAGATCAGGATTTGGTTTCGCTTGGAACTTTCAATTGGCGCTAAGCAGCGAAGTGAAAGAACGACTGGCGTGTTGGCGGTTGTAAACTCGGCTATAACCCCGTAAGCGCTGTCTACGCTTTTAAAGCGTGTAAAATTAGAGTAAAAACACTGTAATTAACTTCCGACACTGTAGATACTACCTATGTTTATAAAGGGAATGGCTTAGCGCTTTACATTCACATACAATGTTCTTTCTAACGATTTCTCGAATAGTTTTGCGAATGCGCAGGGGATTTCCCTTATAAATCTCAGTACAAACTTTCTTATTCATGCCACATACTTTAAACGCAAGATTTTATTTCTAAAACGACAGGGAATTTACTTTTAGATACACCTATAATCATTGGTTATAGTGACCTCAAATAGTTGGAATATTGGATTTCATCTTTACAATATTAATTTGAGACCATAGTGATTCCATTCTGACCAGGTAATAAAACAATTTTTTGGGAAAAATTGGAAAAAAAAAATGATTTAAACGACTCTCCAACATTTCCATACCATTTTAATATGCTGCAGAGTATACGACCGGCCATTTGATTGAAAATTGGCCTCAGCTACGAAGATCACGTTTTCAGTTGACGAAAATTTCTTCCCAGCGAGCTTTCTTTTGAGTTCTGAGTTCCATTTATCAAATTTTTACACATGATTTTTGAAGTTTATGGCTAACTAAAACTCATATGGAGTTAATTCTAGAAACGCCTTCTATGTGCCAGCCTGGGGATATTGAATGACCATCTATCACTAGATGAAATTGATGGCAAAACTACTTAATTGGTTCCCAGTGGTCTTATGCAGAAGCTAGTATTTTTGTAATATACTTTTTCCATTGTTATAGTAGCATGCAGTACAGTGATCTATGTAGAAGCTTGAAACGGGAGATTCCAATCATTCGTCAAGCAGTTAGAAAGCATTAGTTGCAATTTCCAATGAATTCATGTACATAAACTATTGTAGATAAGAGAATGACTTCACAAAGCTATTGGATCCTTTTTCGCGAGTTTTATTATGCCAAAATTTGATAGTTTTTCCTAGAGCAACGCATTATATCGATAAACTGTATTGCTTGTTTGAATAATGGTGATACTCTTTAAGATATATCACTGAAGGTATTGCTGTCGAATCCAACTCACCGATTGCGATCTGTTCACTGTGAGTTTACTCTACTATTTGTAGTTGTAGTGGCAGAGAACATTCCTTAAATATTTTTAAGTAATGCTAGAGAGTTGATAGTGCTTTATTGGATAATAGTTAGTGACGAATATGTTCGCAAAACCACTGGACGTATCAACGGGTTAGTTTCTTCTGATGTTCGATGCTTTATAAGTGCTTATAAGTTTAAAAATGGGTTACAAAAATGACTGAAATACCATTTTCCTGGGTTAAAATCATATCAAGAGACGTGACGTCTCAAGCAAGTGAAATCACAATTTTCATTTCGAAATTTCCAACAATTTTTTATCAATATATGAGACCTTGTTTGGCATAAAATTGACACTAGCCGCTAATTTTTGGCCTATAATAAGACAGTTCTCTTCTTCTTAATTGCCGTAGACACCGTTTACGCGATTATAGCCGAGTTAACAACCGCGCGCCAGTCGTTTCTTATTTTCGTTACGTGGCGCCGTGGAGGTCTTCCTCTTCCTCTGCTTCCCCCGGCGGGTACAGCGTCGAATACTTTCAGAGCTGGAGTGTTTTCGTCCATTCGGACAATATGACCTAGCCAGCGTAGCCGCTGTCTTTTAATTCGCTGAACTATGTCAATGTTGTCCTATACCTCATACAGCTCATCAATCCATCGAATGCGATATTCGCCGTGGCCAACGCGCAGAGCACCATAAATCTTTCGCAGAACTTTTCTCTCGAAAACTCGCAACGTCGATCAGTTGTTGTCATCGTCCTGGCCTCTGCATCATATACATAAGTAGCAGGACGGGAATTATGAGTGATTTATAGATAATAAGACAGTTACTTATGGTATATAGTATATTCATCGCTAATTCCTCACTGAGAGATACAACGCGATTCAACTTGATGGTAGAGTTTACAAAGGCATAAGACTAGACGATACACGAAATTGCTACCGAGCTCTCACTACATACCTTAGAAACAAGAAAAAAAATTATGTACGAATATACCCGGCACTGCTTCGGTTAGAAGCCTCGTTTAGAGGCGTCAGTTCTGGCACAAGCTATATTTTTTATGTTTACAATTTAAAATCTAGACGTGAAATGCGCCAATTCGTTTCAGTCCGAGTTGCTGCGAACAGCGCCGAATCGATTCTGCACGATCTTCGTAGACACTCTCAGCTACGGCTGCTGGAAAAGTACATCTATTTGGATCACCCGTATCGCCGTATATAAGGCTTCCAAGAAACTATTTTCATATTTTCCACTCTTTTTTCTCACTTTTCATACTATTTTCCCAATTTATAAATCAATGCCCGCTACCTCATATTCAGGCTATCCAAATTCTTGTATACATCCCAAGTTATATAATTTGCATTCTAACAAAGTGCGCTTCCAATGAAATATGCTCGACAGCGTACATTTTGCCAAGTTTAAATTTATTTTCAGACGCACATTATTAATTTACTCCTCTTCTTTTGCATACGCATCACAATTCCATACACAATATCCACCGTTAGCCGATTTGGCTGTGTGTTCGTGCAATTTGTATCTATTCTTATGCGCTCCTTACCGTTTCCGCATTTGTAGCTTACACTCATATTTCAAGCGTCAAAATTTTTATCTTATCTAACATTTTTTCACTTCACACCATAATTCACTTTTTTCCGCTCGATTTGTTATCAAATCGAATTTACAATATGAAAAATTACAGACGTGTGTACATTTACATATGCAATAAAATAGAATATGGCAGCGCATAACATATGCGAAGGTACAGTGGCGAGCTATAAAAATGTAGAGAACAATTTATTGGTTAGATTAAATTTGGTCATAGGGTTGATGCAAAAGCGATGAATCTCACTTGGTCAGATATTGGTCCTTTGTGTTTCACGTAAACTACTAAAAGGGGATCACTTGATCTTTATAGATCGACGAAGATCGAGTTTTGAGCTTGCCACACATTTACTAAAGTGGTTCATATCAATTCCAGCAACTTCACTAGGTTCACTAAGGTTAAGTGTACCGAAATATTTCCATTTCAGTCTGTCAAAAGTTGGGCAATAGTGAATGAGGTGACGAGACACATTGCCTTTCTCCATGCAGATTTGATAAAGTTCTGTTTATCCACCCGCGCTTGCTGAGTTCACTGAAGTTGCAAAGATCCAGCACAAGAAGACATCGGAAAATCGACACGCTTTCAATTGGATTAAATTGCAAAAAGTGTGCTATCCATAGCAATCTCATCGGGGTTTGCAGTTGCTGGGGATTTCACTGTGATCGGGCACCCATGCAAGTCTAGTATGGAAGAAGCTCCAAGCTCGCGCTAATGAAGTCAAACACTCCTTGTCTAGTTTTGAGCACACAGTCAGCCAACTCAAAGCCAATAAAGCCGCTCGGCTATCAGGGTGAATGTATATTTCTCTGAAGGAAGCTGCACTTTGGAGCAGAACATTTTATTGGAGGCTTATTGGATGCCGTGTAGTTCGTCCATAGAGAGAACAAACTTGAACATTCCGTTAGTAAAGATGCTAAATAACATTCCTGAGCATGGAGTAAGGCCCCATAGATTAACGAAGCTTTAAAGCTATTAGAAGCAGTGATTCAATCCTTGCCCTGGCCTCGAAAATCTACAGTTAGGTAATAACAAGCTCAACAGCCTTTCAGCTCCCAGCGATTGATGAAGCGTTGAAGCTATTTGAAGCCTTAAGAAACCTGGTGCTATGATTGATATTTAACAGAATAGTCCTCTTAGTCAAATGGAGCAGAGTGCTACATTTGCCAGCCTAATAAATTGGAGCTAACAAAAATGAAGTTCTGATGTTTGTAACTATTCTTGACAAATATCCATCGGGCTGTTTTTGTGGGATCCAGCTGCTCGCTTCAGTTCGGTAAAAACTTAAGCTTTTTTGCAACCTCAACAGCCCTCCAGTTCCCAGCGATCCAAATATTACCAGGTTTTATCATCAGATGCAATTACAACTGTTCAAAGAATGATGTAATTCAAAGCATTGTGACTACAAAATTGGTCTAAAATCCGAAACTGGTGAATCTAAGGCTCAAATTATATGCCATCACTTATTATTGATTCGACTATCTTAACAATTGAGTTCAAGTCGACAGCCATCCAAGCATATAACTTATCTAAGTCTGATGGCAATCTTTATACTTTTTATGGTTTCTGGAACCAATAGATAGCACTCCTACTTAGCTTGTACTTTCACAAAAGGTTCCAAATTTTTCACTTTACCAGCACACTACAATGAAGAAAGGGATACCTCCGACATTGTATACTTTTTCGTCAATTAAACTCAGTTTTAATCGGACTGATAAGATAATATCAGTAATAATCTTACGATATTAGTAAGAGAGAGTAAATGAGATAAGAAAGAGAAAGAAAAGAAATAAGAATGTACATAGAGAGCAAGCCATACCAGTTAGTTCAGAAGCTTAACTTACCATTTCCGAGCTTTCTTACCTCAAGAACTTGTTAAACCCAACTATTACAAAATAATCCATATATCTCGATTAGACTCATGATTTTCCGAATACATTCCGGTCAATCCGCTACTTTCACGGATCCCGCATGGTTAATTGACATTCTGTCGAAACTCGGCTATTATTTCCAACATCAGTGTATTCGTCTCATACACGTGCGCTCGCCCCTTAATCCAGTTCCGTTTGTTACCAATACCACTTCAAATATTGTTAAGTTCAAGTCACACCCTCTGCAGCGGCAACAACAATAACAACGCCTGAGTGTATTAAATAACTATAACAGATAGCACACGTTGTATTCCCTGACAACTAACATGGAACGTGGGGGAGACTTCCTTTTTTGCTAGAAGAAAAACGAACGGAAAGTGACACAGAAAAATGGAAGGTGTACCCGTGCACACCTGTCAGCGGCGCGGCCGTGAGAACGACTGCGCCAGTGATGTGTTGCAATGTGACAATATTTTTTTAACCATGAAATGTTGTCATATCAATAATGTAAATAGATTTTCTCTTTGGGTTTCCACCAACGCAAGACACACACGCACACAACACACTGCGAACAACAAAAGTATATACTTAACGCAATGACTTTTCTCGGAAATTTTACGTTTTCACGCAGCAAAACAGGTGTGACAACGCCGACAATTCAGTTAAGATGGCAGAGACGAGATAGCGAAACGAGAAATGCCAGCGTAGGTATAAATTTATTTGAATGGCGAAAAATTGTGGGTTGCTACATGTGATTGCGTCGCGAAATAGATGACCGAAAAAGGTAGCATGCCTTTGTGTGTAAATTATTGATGTATTTAAGGAAAAAACTGTTCGACGGTTTTCATTTTTCTATTTTCAATTTTCAATCTTATCAAGTTTAGTTTATTTCGACTCGAAAATTTTGCAAATACCCTGCCCAATTGTTGTTACTTGGATACTTGTAACTTCATTACTTTAGGAGCCAATGTTTGGAGGTGAAGTCTTAGGTTAGGTTGGGTTACTCTGGTATGCTCGTGAGCTGCGGTGGTATGCCGTTACGTCCTACATGAGAAGTAGTCATCAGGATGTCTGCGCTTGACGCGAATTTGAAAAGGTTTTGCGACCTCACTAAAGATACTTCTTTCAGTGTCTCATATCGTGGAGGCCCCAAGTGATTTGAAAGATGCCTTTCAAGTACGGGACAAGTGCCCAGGAGATGCTCCATTGTTTTTCTGATATGTTGATGTTCACATTTCCTGTAGTCTTCTCGATCTGTCAGCCTTATTATATCCAACGCCCGAACGCAAGCGGACAACGTAACATACTCGCTTCCAATTGGATGAAGTTCTCTTGAGTCAGCCGGTTTAGCGATTTCCCTGAACGTTGATTCTGCTCCGTGGGAGGCTTCTTACGGATATAAGATTCCCTAATCCAAATTTTGTGGACTCACTCGAGCCCTCCTCTCTGCCGCTAAAAACCCTTTTGGTCATCTCAAATGTGCTGGCATTCTGCTTAGATTCCGGAATAGTCTGCCTGCCACCGTAACGAGTATAATCTTTGTTGCCATGCGACAGTCCAACTTCAATTTTTTTGCTCCTGTTGCGTTACCTGTGATCCCCGAGCCCACCATGAAACCAGCAAAAGTTCCTCTGCTTATCTTGGCGAATACGCCTTGCAACTCAATCCTACCTACGTACCCAGCCGCCAACTGCTTACAATTCCTAGCCGGTAACCACGCTTTTAAAAGAAAGGGGTTTCGCTGCTTTTCGCGATTTGATCCTCACAGGTAGTGATCCACCTGGAACAGAGTTCGCTTTTAAGTTCAGTGCCGACCTGCTTGTATTTTTTATTCTTAGCTTTCGCTATTTATGTCTATTGAGTCTCCACTCAGAGCCGCTACCTAACTCCCAGTCGCCCTTAAAGATCCCAAAAATATCTCCATTAAAAAGACATGATAAGGATTGAGGCATGCCTTTATGGGTTAATGCGTTTAGAACCGACTAGCGTAGAGAGGGAGTTCTCTCAACATGCACCCACCACATCAAATTAATGATGACGTACTCCGAGGCCTACCAGGATTTTAACGAAACGTAAGCAAAACCCAAACTCTTCACTTTTGATATCATATTCCGAGTCAAATCCGACGTCAAGGTTCTTTAGGAGTTTTCACAGAGCGGGAAGGCCGCAGTTCATTTAGCATTACGCAGGATGCTCCGCGCGGAGACAATCTACCTTACAACACAATTCAAACCGTAACGTCGGTTGACAATTTTTGGTGAAGTTTTGAAGACATGTTCATTCCTGTTCCGAGGCGTTTGTTTAATTTATTCCTCAAAATCTATGTCGCCCCCTTGGTCCCAATGCACTTGTCCCAACCTTTTTTTAAATCCTCGAAACATTTGTTAAAATCGCGATTCACGTTTAATGTCTTCAATTGGCTCTAAACGGTTTCCCCGCAGCGGTGTTTAAGTAACCAATGCAGTATGCGACGGTACCCTATTGAGGTGCAAAACCAAGAGTTGGCGGACGAATAGCTTCGGGTAAATGATTCCTAACACGCAAATAGTATTTCCTGAAGACAGTTTGGCCGCTCAAACTGTCAGTATGCCCTTGAATTTTACCTGCTTTGACGTGATGTTTCAGCTTACTTTTGTCAGGATATTCGTCCAATGAAGCCGACGGGTCGTAAGCATAATTCTAAGGCTCACCGCTAGTAATACGTTTATGATATCCTGGTAGTCGAAATATTTTAGTGATTAAGGAACCAATCTTGCATCCACTTTCCTTTATCTTTCAAAATAGTTTCTTCTGATCCTTGGCATATTTCAACGATACCAGTAAGATCTCTGACTGTCAATCGCCGATTCTCAAAGACCAATTCCTTTAATTTGTTGACATAGTTGATGTCTACTTGAAGGCTGTACAGAGATATGCGAAGAATATGTACAAACAATACTCCAAGAGCTCGGAAAAATTAGCAGCTACGTCTTTCTGAGACAGTCGCTCTAAATCTAAATAATATATTATTGGTTTTAGCTCTCGTCTGACATTTTTTTCAAACCATACATGGCATAAAAGGCGACCTAAAACATTTTCCACATGTAAATTTGTAATTCATACTACCAATAGTGTCTGAGTAACTTTCACGTCTAAGGCATGTATTGTCTCCAACAAATAGCAAACAATGTTATCCTGAAAAGAGTTCCTGTTTAACAACTGAAACTAAACTGAAATGGTTTCATCATTTGAATTATGCTCAGAGTTGTTGTGGCACACTGAGCTAGCTCAGAGCTCACGGAAACCGGAAGTTAGAACATGCAACAGATCCAACTGGTCAGGCAAGCAGACAACAATACTAACTTTCTAATTCCCAGCTGTCAACCCATTGCTCTTATCTGTGTGACACTTTCGTGTACAACGAACAATTCAACAACAGCAGTGGTTTCTAGAGTACAGCAAATGCAGAAACACCAAGTTTACCGGATTTTGTAACAACGTTCGGAATTCATGTTACCGACTTGCAATGAAAATGCATACATATTTACATACTAGGATGGTGATATCGAATACAGTGATTTCGCTAGAACCTGCTCTAATTCATAAAGATTAAATACAGTTAGAAAAAAAAAATATGAATTCAGAACTTTCACGCCTTCAAGGGCTATCATGAAACTATTCGACATGTCAATTTCAATTCAATTCTGCAGGCTCTTTTTTTTACGGCTCTTTACGTTTGCTATTGTGGTGCAACATGTGGCATTAAAACGCTGATGGAAACAGAATTTCAAGCTTTTTAGGCTAAAAAGTGAAGTTATTTGATGGCATAATATTTACGAGGTTTTGTTGAAGATTTTGTAGTTCGATCCTCAAGGCTTCGTGGATGCACGATTGAGGTTCAGTTGGCTATGCGGACAAGTAGCCTCAAAGGCTTTGGCCTCTCTTTCCTCCGTTGATTTCTCTTTTTCAGTACTTTTTGGTGGCCTTAGTCTGGACAAGTCTTGAGCTGTTTTGAGGTATTCAGTCTATTGGTACACGGAGTTTTTGATATATTAAGGCTTGGGTGGATAAATGTTTAAATCAATATTTCAATGTTGACAAATTTTTCTGAAAATAAATCATATCACTCTTATATTCATTATTTCTGGTAGCAAGTTTTACAGACACAGCCTGACTATTTCTTGAAGAGATACTACTGTGATAAAATTGAAAGGATTTTGTTATATTTTTAAAATCTTTATTCACAACTATTCTTACAAACTCATTTCATCTCCTTCAAAGTAATCCTCACCCGCTGCAATACATTTATGCCAACGAATTTTCCAGTCATCAAAGCACTTGGAAAAATCCTCTGTCGTGATGGGCATCAGAGCCTTCTTCGATTCAGCTTTTATATCCTCAATTAAGCCAAAACCGTGTCCTCAGAGTGGTCTTTTGAGTTTGCTGAACAGCCAGAAGTCACACGGGGCCAAATCAGGCAAGTGCGGTGGTTGCGAAACGATATTTGTTGAATTTTTGGCGAAATGATCACGAATAACCAATGCAGTATGAAATGGTGCAATATCTTGGTGCAAAACCAAGAGTTTTCGGCCTACAATTCGGACCTCTTGAGACGAATAGCTTCACGTAAAAGGCGCATAATGCTAAATAATATTCTTTGATGTCAGTTTGGCCTGGCGTAAGGAATTCATAATGCACCACACCCCGATAATTGAAGAAAACTGTCAACATGACGTGGGGTTTTTCCGTTTCGGCTCGCTTTTGGCAGAAGTAGAAAGTAGAAGTCAGAAAGCATTGTTTCACAGATGTTAACACGATGGCCTTGTGAAAAAGTGAGTGTTTTTGGAACCATTCGAGATTTGTGTCTTCTCAAGCCCGATTCGTCTTTCAAAATGGCCTGCATCCAAATAATATGCCCAAACTATCAGCAATGCCTCTATTAATTAATCAATGATTTTCAAGCACCATTTCTTTGACTTGTTTGACGTGATGTTCATCAGTCGATGATGGCTGATTTGGCAGTACATTTTTATCAACAATCTCACCACCGGCTTTGAACTTGTTATACCACTTGTAAACTCTGTCTTTTAGGAGACAGAGTTTGGTCCCCAAAGGTTTTTTCCAATATCCTCAACGATCCTGCAGGCGATATTTCATTCCGCAAAGAAAATTCAATCGCACTTCTTAGTTCAATAAATACAGACATACTAAAAATCGAAGAATTCACTTTTACAGCCTCACAAAACGACGCGTATCTCAATGAATATTTTGACATGAAATTTAGCATAGATGTCACTAAAAGTACTACCAACTTACAGAAAAAAAAATTACCGATTCGAAAAACACGCGAAATATAAATTAAATATTCACCTTTCAATTTGATCACAGTAGTATATCGAACTCGGAGCGTTATAATATAAAATTACCAGCGAGAAGGGGAAGTCTTTAAATTAGGTTTACTAGAGCTGGAGAAAGGTGACAGCAGGTTTCGTACCAAATTAAAATATTATATGCTAAGCAAGCTACTGTCACCAAATTTTAGGTCTTAAGTCATATAAGGAACGGCCACCAATTTAATCGCAACCCGCGGTCCGAATATACGAGTTAATTTTAACAAAGCTACTTAATTTTATGAATATATCTCTATTCCAACGGATAGATACAATGTATTATAAAATTGACCGGAAAGACAAAGAGAGGCAAGTGGAACCTGAGTCTAAAAACCGAAATACCACATATGCTTAGTCAGTGGAGAGAAACTGTCTGTTCTATTGCAGAGCCCAAGATATGAAATTCTATCCTAATAAATCTCAAAAGAAAATTAGCGAGCTTTTCACCCTCAGCAACGCTTACTCCAACAGTAGTATTCTAACTGCTCATTGCGCCATTGGTGTCCACGCTATAAGGCTAAAAATCTAACTGGATACTAATCGTAGCAGAAAGAAGGCGAGTTGGACACATCTCAACATTTCCTTGTTGACTATTCCGCCCTCGGCATATCAAGACTAAAACATTTCGAATTCCACACATCCACTAAACATCAAGCTGAGCTGGCGCAAATTGAAGTCAAGCGCCTAAGCAGATTTGTGATGGCTTCAAAGTGCTTTGGCGAAACATCAAACTTATTTAAAGAAGCTATTTTTCTAGCTTAAAAGTACCGTCGAAGTCTAGGTATGATCCTTTGCACCTTAGGCATCAGCCTCAACAGCACAACCAACCTGATCTAGCACATGTGAGGAAGACTAATCGGACAATGTTTTACAGTTATACCTTTGGTGGCATTTGGGATACAAAGCTGATGAGTATAAAAAGTGGGAGTGGTTGCTAGCGGTTGTCGCCCATTTTTAAACTGTGCTATGGGAACTTAATAAAGATGCTTCATAATTTCTTATACATACCTATATCTGTCTCGATATACTGTCTCTTCTAACCACCGCTAACTATACAGGGTTTGCCCGGAAAGTAATATGATTGATTTTCTTCAACCGCGATTGTACTTCGGAGCGTGCGCGCACCGACTGGATTCGGTAGAGGGCGTTCCTAGCTAATAAACAGGCGGCTGGTCAGTTGTCTCCGAGCACCTGGAGAGGCAGTGACGTGTTTCTGTTAGTGGTGCAAGCCGAAAATGCAGCGTTCGTGAGAGCAGAGAAATGCGACTATATTCTGTGTGAAACTCGTTAAATCTGTGTCAAAGACGTTGCTTTAGCAAGAAGTGGTGTGTTTGAGTGGCACGAGGCCTTTTTGGAAATCCGGGAAGAAGTCGCTGATGAAGATCGTGCTGTTAGACCTACGACTTCGACAAACACCGACAATGTAACTCGTGTGCGCAAAGTTTTCAACTCAAAGCATCGACTAAGTATCCCTTAATTGCCTAGATGTTAAATTTGGCAAAATCTGTGGTTCAAGACATTGTGACGGAGCACTTTAACACGCGCAAGGTGTGCGCGAAGATGTTCTCAAAAGCACTCACTGACGATCAGAAATTGCGGCGAGTGGAAGTGTGCCAAGAAGATTTGAATATGTGTGAAAGTGACCCCCAATTTTTCAATAACGTAATCACAGATGACAAGTCATGGATCTTTGAGTATGATCCCAAGACAAATAGGCAATCTTCCTTTTCTTTTGAGACGACAGAGGGGATCCAAGCAGCATGCACCTCGGCTCTCAAGGCTATTCCGGAGAATGCCTTCTGTGACGCCTTCAATGCTTGGAAATCGCGCTGGTAGTGCTTTTTCGATGCAGAAGGAGCCTATTTGGAAAGTTTTTAAAGAATTGTAACGCTTGGTTCAATAAATGTTTTTAAATCGACTCAGTTCTATTACTTTCCGGACAAACCCTGTACATAACTGTCATTCAAACTGACATATAAAAAAAACGTTATTTTAGGGAAAGCTTTTCCATTTTGTTATATATCCGTAAAACCAAATTTAACCTTTGTTCTTTTTTTCGAACATACTTTAATTATTGCATTAAAAAGGGGCGGCAACAAAAAAATTTAACGGAACGAACCAGAACGCTGTGTAGTCGCAGAATGACAACCACATGACAACCACCCACCAACCAAATCTGCTGAGTGTATGAGAATATAAGCAAAAGCGCCGTCATTCCTATAAATACGAGTCTATTTTATCACAAAATGACAAGCCTAAAAATGCATAAAAATTTATGACAGTCAAAGGAATTTAATTAATATGATAATGAAGCCACGACCACACAGAGTTATTAATATAAACCAATGAGTGAGTACGCCAGTAACGAAGAAGTAGAGTGAGTGATGTCTTCAAAGTCACGGCATGTTGTAAAATTTACCAAGAACGCATTTTTTTAAGACTTGCTTTGTAGAGCAGAAGACGCTGTCTCTGCATAGACCACACACTCACCAACCATTTGCGTAAATCATGCAAATAAAAATTATTGAATAATACGAAGTCATATATTTCATACTAGTTACATATATACCTATCTATTTATACTTTTATATAGTGCATATATATATTTAACGAGCCACAAAGGCGGCGACAAGTTATGCGTTGTTAGCCTTAACATGCTGCCTGTCAAAATTCAATTTGCATTTTAATAAAGCAAAGAAAAATTGTTCGTCAATAAAGAAAATCGATAGAGTCAACGTGCAATCGAGCAAAACACATCATATGCCAGGCATCAATGTCGTCAATGGTCGAGACGTGTGCGAGTATACGTCAAGCAAACGAACACAAACAGACTCACACACAGTTAGAGAGAGAGAGAGATAGAGAGAGGGATAGCGAGAGAGAGACAAACACCGGACGCCTTGACTTGACAGCCGTCAGACGCAAACGTCAGTGGCGGTGATGGTAGCCACCAGACGGGGGCACAAAATTGCAAATGTCACTTGCACATTATGAAAAATTGTATTAGTGTCACAGGAGCTGCGAACCGCATACACCTCCTCTCAACCTCTTTGCCATCAGTGCCGTGTTTTGTTAAGCAACAGCGCCATGTCACATGCAACAGCTGGCTGTTGGACGCCGGCGACACACCTACACTATCACGAGCAACGAGTGCTCTCCTTGTCACTCACGCTTTTTGCGTTGACTCGTCCAACGTCTCGTCCTGCATCGCTCTTACCACTTCTTTAACCTTGCGCTTTGTTTCTGTACTTGCGGCGTACGTGCCGAGCATAGTTGCAGAATTGTAAAGAGCATTGATGGCACTGGCCAAAAGCTACGAGCTCAAACTGCAGTACCAACTATAAACCCTCAAATACACTCAGCCACACACATAAGGAGTACGAGTATAATGTATGGCAGCGGAGATATACATACATATGTGTGTTGGCTCATGCGCCACATGTCAAATTATTGGATCACGTTTCTTGACAGCTCAAAAGTCGTGACACTTGTCATTTGAGGAATTTTAAATTAATTACAAACAACTTTGTTTTTGAGTGATTTTATGGCGAAGTCGGAGAAAGAGCTCACCGAATTGCTAGCTTTCAACTATAAAGAAGAGTAAATACACCGAACCGAAAATAATTATTTTGTGCTTTTAAATATTTAAGTTTCTGGAAAATATTTAAAAATATCAAATTTTATTTGTGTCGTTTAACCTTAGGCAAAAAATTAGCTAGAACGGCTTATGATATAGATTGCTTTAACTTTATATAAGGCTTTCAAGCAGGAAGTTTATAGAGACTGAGCCAAAGCAGGCGTTGCTTTCAAAAGATCCCCAATCGTATATCGAAAGAGAAACACACTCAGTTTCGCTAACTTAAAATAATACTTCTATATTACATATACTGGTATATACTAACTATTTGAAAATCCCTAAAGTCGTATCATACTTTGCCATTGCCGGAAGTCATGGCTTACAAAACATAACAGCACTCGCATTTCATGTTGAGTGAAACTTACGCTGACGTTTATGATTGAAAGACCTGTCTATGCTGTTGATGTCCTAAACAGCTATTCCAGATTACACTGAAGAAGCAAGTTTAAGGTCCTTCGATTCATACATGTAACTGGACAGGGATCCCATCACTTGAATAGCGCACAGCAAGTTGCTGAGACTTTCTGGAATTTATGAGTGCATATGATAAAGGGGAGGCCAAGTATATATCCAAATGATTGGGAATATAATCTCACTAGATATTTGCCTTTAGAATCTTAAAGTATGTCAGCATATTTTGAACAATTTCGTTACATTTGGTGTTTTATGGTTACTCAAGAAAATTTCGACTATCAGCACTAAATTTTTCCAAGCTACACTTTCTGGAACAATCATAACCTTGTTCCTCTCTGTATCTTTCATTAATTTCCATATTTAAGGACAAACACAGAGTCCACCTTTCAGTTTTTCGTACTAAGCTCGTATATTTTCTACAAATGTCACTGAAACCATATCATTCCAGTGCCAACGCTTTGACAAATTGTTTTGTCATTCTTAACTTGATCTCACATAAAAACTCCGGGGTCATTTTTAGAAAATATCTCTGCTGTGGATGTTTCATCCTCTTACTCAGATACGTTGATAGATTGTACCAATATCAGGGTATTTGGCGCCTTATTGTTCCTGAGTAGTCGATGCGAATTACTTTTAAAACTAAAGCGAAATTTCCATTGAGTAAAAACAGTACATTTTATAGAGCATAATTCTAGATATCTCCACGTTCGATTTTTAGTAAAACTTTAAAACATTCAGCATAGTTTTGGACATATTTTCGGTGAGGAGCATGAGAGTGGAGTTCATGTGATGTTTGGACGCGCAAAAAAGATACGCAGAATCCTAATCATTACTGGATGAAAAAATTTTTATTACTTACCAGTCGATATATGTATATTAAAATATTAGATATTCGTAAACTGAACACTTGAAAGCAACAAAATTTGCAAACAATTCCGTAGTCCAATCGATTGACTTTTATTGACTTCCTTGAAAACGGATGGTTTGAAGGTAAAAAATTTGACGTAAAAAATTGCCGCATTTGAATAAAGAGAAATTGAAGTTTCACCAATACAATGCACCGTGTCACAAGTCAGTGAAAACCATGGCGAAAATCCAAATCTGGCCCAGTAACTATTTCTTGTTCTCAGATCTCAAAAGAATGTTCGCTTGAAGAAGTTTTCGTCGAATAAAAGGATGATTGCCGAAACTGAGGCTCATTTTGTAGAAGCAACATACTACAAAAATTTTATTGAAAAGTTGGAGGGTCGCTATAAACAGTATAACACCCTTGAAGGGAACTATATTGAATAAAGAAAAATTAATTTTGAAAAAAATATGCTTTTACTATGGTAGACCGGAGCCTTTTTAATTGACCTGTTTAAGTATAGACAATTTTCAAAGTTCGGGTTGGCCTTATACCAATCCCATACGCTACTTATAATAATTTTCGTTATTCTAACAGAGCTTATGCCGAATATGTCGGTTAGTGTATGAGAGCTATATATACATATAAAACTTCTTGAAAATATGATCCGAGTATACCTGAGAAATGATAAATAATCAGCGCAGAACTTTTCTGCTCACAAATATACTCTATATAGTATTTTCCGATATTCCATCTGACTCGAAACCGTCCATGTGTGATATATTAATGAGATTAAGTAAACAAATCTTCTTAAAATCAAAAAATCATATTTATAGTTTAACGCTGAATATGAATGAATTTGTCGTAGATTGTGTTCTAAACCATATATACCTAATTTAATGAATTTCGATCGTCTTGTTATCGTTTTCCACATTAACTCCACATATAAAACTTAGCATCTTTGGTTGAATTTATGGGACATGTATCTCATTTGATGATGATTTCAATATAATTTTCACCAACAAGAAGTAAAATATAATAATTAAACCAAGTGAGTCTATAACCTTCAATACATATATATTCAATGTTTGTGTGGTTTTCCTTTCCAAGAAACTTTGATTAATAGTAACATTTCAAATACCTAAACAGCTTCTCAAAATGGGTAAACGAAAATAAGTCCAAATAAAGAATATCGAAAAAATAGACAGAAGCATGTATTTCCATTTTTAACCATACCGATACACACACAGCTCGAAGAAAGAAAGTGAATATTATCATTCCTTATACATGCCTGTTATTTTTAGTTTCATAAAATTTAATATTAGAAAAATAAAGTACAACGTCATCACATATACCTAAAATATTCTAAGAATAGGCGATAAATATATTATTTTCAACCAAAATATATAATTTTCCCAAAAAAACTCTCACCACCAAAAACAAAATATAAAGTAAACTTTCAGTGGGAGCAGCACACAAAATACCGCCTACTGCATAATTCCTACTCAATTGACTTTTATTGGCTATCAAATGAAATTCTCCACACTAACGAACGCTCTCCTCATCTAATCGATGCGCACTAAACTGAATTTTAAAATTTCACACGTCCGCACTGACCTACGCCGTAATGTGCTCGCTTGTTTTTCATTTTGTGGCAGCTAACGTTCGGGTGTCCATGTGTGTGCATGAGTGCGCCTGTGTGTGTGTGGCCCGAACATATCGTATTAACCGTCAACACCTCGGCAAACAGTGTGCAAAATAAAAATGTACAGCGAATATTGGAGACGATGAAATATGAAGCGTCAAAGGCAAAAAAAAAAGGTTGCCACCGCAGGATATGACCGAAAGTGGGTTGAGCCGTTCGTAGCAGTAACGGTAAACAACATCAAAGTCTCCTTTGAGCATTGAGCATTAATAAGAATGTTGGAAAATTGCATTGGCAAGTAGGCAAGTGGGTTTAAAAAGGGATTCTACAATGGCTAAGAGCGTGTACGTATGGAAAATGAAGAAAAATAAAGAAGTGTTGATAGACATTGAATCGTGCCACACTGACTTACTTAATGTGAGGTTGTGCATGTTTATTTATCGTTATTGTACCGTTGACTTACTTGTTGATGTTGTGTTGTCGATTGAGTTGTTTGCCGCTGCGGTCTGTGGGTGTGAGTGCTCGCATATGCAGCGCTGTTTCATTGAAATGAATAAAACATAAACTCATGGCGGTGTACTTATTGAAAGTTAACTTGCTAAACATCTTTTGGTGAGTGTTGAAATGGCTTTGCGAAATAAAATGTTAAGCTGACTGTCACTTGTCAAATTTAATGGCCTTGAGTTAAGGTTAACATTAAGGTTTGAGACGCACTTATATGTTTACAGATTCTTTAAACAGTATTGGCAAGGGGTTGTTCCCGTGTTTTGAAGGGTATTTTTGAAGCAGCCCTTCGGGAACGCTATCTATTTTAAAAAACTGTAGCTCATTTGCCTGAATGCATTAACTTTTTTTGTAGCCCCTTTCTCTCTCTCTCTTTTTAGCTGCGTAAAGCCAACAAGAATATATCGCAACTATTGTTTAATCCTTCCTAAGCGTTTTTGTAGCGTGGTTTACCTTTCCTGGCTTACAATTGCTCTAACTGCTTACTATCCAATAGACTACTTCATACCATGAGACTAAAAGTCTTGATATAAAATTGTCGAAGTTTTTTGAAAGAAGATGAACATCATCTCTTCTCGGAAACTGGATCTGTCCAAATTTTGAGAATCAAAGTTACAACACCTTAGCAGATTTAAATCTAACCTAATGCTACATTCAAATTAAGTTGGTTTTGGTGGCTGACCCAAAGATCGCACTTGGTTATATGTAGTCCTTTACGGTGCCATAAAACGTCAGCATAGCGCCTTGTGACTAAACAAAATTTGCTTTCTATTCCCAATAGCTCGGTGGAACATTTGAAAGTGTGAGCTCCCAAGTGTTGTGCCGTGAATGGCTGAGACGACTTCAGCACTACTTCTACCATACAGCTTCTGCTGTTGGCGTACGGTAGGAATCTCAAGCTTACAGCATGGAGGCTGATAGTGCAATGGCTTGTTAGAAGCCCCACAGCTAGGAAGAGGCTAACCTTACCGAAGTTAAAGAGCTAACTGGATCTCTTACAATCGATCTTGTTCCAAATGGATTTTGCGACAGCGCATAAACTGATTCTAGCCCAGCGCCAACCAAGTTCTTGCGAAGCCCAGCTATCCAGTAGTAGAACACACGAGAAGAAAGGACCACCGAAGCCCAGTTAACCAGTAGTAGCGAGAAAAGGGGATCACCGACCCATTCCCGTTCTACTGATAGTGCTATAGGGTACCGTTCTTTGGTAGTTCATCAGCTTTAAAATTGCCTGCGAATCCGCTGTGGCCTGGCAGTCATAGTAGTCTTATCACAATGTGACTCGCTGCCATTGATAATGAGATTAAGCATTCCTTAACTAGCCTTGAACGTTCAGTAATAGAGCTCAAGACTAGTATCGTCGCACCGCTATGATAGAGTGAATAGTCACTTCTCTGAAGGATGCTATGCAACGGAGCAGTAAATCTGTCACAACCTTATTGGAAGCAACCTCGGCTAGAAGACATTGAAATATTCAGGAAATCTGAAACTGAAGTTGATAAAAATTTTCTGACAATGTACCGCTACACCAACTTTCCCCTAAGCTTTGGCTCACTACCCCTCTCCTCCAATGGCTTCTACCCATTCTCAACTCCTTCGCAGGTATGTGGCCAGAGAAAAATCCACCAAAATTTGGTCTGGCGAATCCATGATCCAAAATATATACAAGTAATATAAAGTCATTAAGAAACCCAGATTCTTCCAATCCAACGTACACTTTCCGGCGATGTCTTTGGGCCCTATCCACCATACAAAGACTCCATAGAACATAACAGGTTTGGCTGTGGTGTCGTAGAATGAGAAGACTACTCTCGTTGTGATACCTCACTTTTTCTAAATAGCTCCTTTGCAGCAGTTTAAGGCAATGGTTGATTTGCTCCCTCCCTTTTTGATATTAGGCTTCCATGAAAGCTTGTTTCCTAAGACGAGACCTAATTACTACACTATGTCCGCAAGTGGCAGGCGTAAGCTTTCCATACGCGACAGTTGTGCCTCCCTGACCTTGCATCTCATAGTAAATAGAGCCATTTCAGATTTATTTGAATTAACGACGAGGTCACGTCCACCTGGCTCAACTAGACGGTATTCAAAAAATTTCCTTTAACCATCAGCGTTACATCGTCTGTATAGACAATCACCCGGCAGTGTTAGTTTTCAAGTTTTGTCAGCAGCTTGTTGACGATCATGATTCATAGAAGAGGATAATGAACTCCACCTTGTATGGTACCCCTACCCACAGCACCCGAGCACATGCGCTACCCCATTTCGTCACGACAAGTTTGTTACACGGAGCGGTGTTGTGGTGAGGTTCGATTCAACCCCAAACCAGTTTAGAGCCATTATAACTGCTCAATTTAACAAGTTTTATTACAATACATTTCAGCGAATTTTTGTTTTAAATCTATAAAGTAATCGTTTATTCAGCCTTACTGAATATGTAAACTAACCATCCCAGCTTACTTACACAGTACTGTGTTCAACTTTTTTTCTTCAGCAAATTGTTTGGCACCTACCACTTTACAGTTGGTCTTGAAGCCGTCTACCGCATTAACCTCAAATCATTTGTAGAAATGACTTTGCTCAACGATTAGCCATTCCACGTTCTGCTTAATGTAATTTTTAATGACCAGCACTTCTGCATTTACGGTAATTACTCGGTGGCTAGATTATAATCATTACATAACAAAGTATTCATATTTGACCATTGTAATCTTAGGTAATTGCGTGCCGCTGCATTCAAGTATTTGAAGTGCGTGACTGTTATACGATTGACCATTGGTTCAAATCTCGGCTCATACAGCATACTGTTCATTCATGTTTGAACTACAAACAAAAAGTCTAAGCAGTACCTTCTTCGGCAA
The DNA here is from genome assembly GCF_016617805.1 of Bactrocera tryoni. Classification (NCBI taxonomy): domain Eukaryota; kingdom Metazoa; phylum Arthropoda; class Insecta; order Diptera; family Tephritidae; genus Bactrocera; species Bactrocera tryoni. Next base: position 25,503,028 of record NC_052500.1, read on the forward strand.
ACATTGTCACGCTGTTGATGAAATTGTTGCTTTGGAAAGCTATTTCGACTTAATTTTAGAGCGCCCCTCATTGTATATACAGAAGCGCGGCCTAATAGCAATCAAACACAAATTCAAACTAATAAATATTATATTGCCATATGGGCTAATGGCGCCTCACAATCAGCTTTCCCAGTTGCTGGAGTTTAAGCTTAATTTTTGTTATAGTAAATCACGAAAGCAGCTCTGCCTTAAGCAAATATGCCTCATTGACTGACTTGGTTTACACAAAAGCTTCCTGTCAGCTAAAAAAACTAAATCTATGGAGAAAGGAAATTGTGCCGCATGTTGACATTCTTACTGAGGAAATGAGTTGCCGAGTTGCTTGTTTTTTTTTTTGCAATAAATGGAAGAAGTCGCCAAGGTGTAGGTGTTTTAATGGGCATAATTTCGTTTTAGTACCGGTTGTTATTGTAACGTTATGTGTGTGTGTGTTTGCAAATGAATAAATTGCGTGTTGTACAAAATTTTGATGGGAAATTGCTTTGGCATGTAAAGTCATTGAATGAATTTATGATATTTGCAAACAAACAAAAAAGCAGTTCCGCTAAAGTTAGCTTTCTTAATAGTGCAATCCCTTCAACTTGCTGTAGCTTTAATGCTGATGTGGAGCTGGAACGAAAAAAACAAAAAAAAATTTTTTAAAATTCTTCTCGTGTACCCTCGTACGTCAGCTTCGGAGTGTGTGCCTTGAGCTATTTCTCATTACCGTGTTACATTCCGTAATTATAGAAATTATCCCTTGCGTCTTCTGAGCGTACATTACCTACATTTTGAAAGGTATCCGTACACCTTAAGCCAGTGCTTAGTAAAAGTTTGAATATCTATATCAACAAAAATATTTAATCCATTCATTCATCGCATTTGGGATGAAGGGTAACCTGAAAAGATTCAAGAGCTGACATTTCATTTGTCTGAAATTGAAGGTCGTGATTTCGGCGACATTTGGTTTCAACAAGACGGCACTACTTCGCACACCTCGCAACAATCAAAGGATTTATTGTGAAAACTCTTCGGTAATTTGACGTTTTGGGCAGGTCAGTTTGCCACCAAGATCATGTGATATCACATCGTTAGATTACTTCCTGTAGGGATATGTAAAGTCTAAAGTCTAGCGGGACAATTCCGCTTCGATCCAGGCCTTGGAGAAAAATATCACGCGTGTTATTCCCGAATTACCAGTCGAAATGCTCAAACGAGTCATCGAAAATTGGACTCAACGGACGGACCATCTGAGACGTAGTTGTGGCCAATATTTGAAAGAGATAATCATTAGAAAGAAAATGCAAAAGAATATTCTTTCGAAGGAAAATAAATATTCTCCATTAAATTTTAGGTTCCTGTGTTTTTTCTTTAAAAAAATTAGGTAACCGCGAAATGTATCACGCTTTAGTTATGGAATCACGTATTGGATACATAAATATCATAAATACCTATATTTTTGTACTTCTATTTACTAAATTGCTCTCTGAAGCTATTTTGTCAGAAATTCAATTCTCTTCCTGTTGGAAAGTTTTCAATAAAATTATCTATTCCCTCAGTTTGACAAAAATACGAGTATATGAAAGCCATGAAAAACCGAAAAGGAAGTATTTGGTGTATTAATTGTTTTTTAAATGAAAATTAAATTTTATTGTGAAGAAATGGCTCCAAATGAATTATTCGTAGTATTTCTCATCCCTAGTCACCCCTTCTTCCCGTCTTTCTGGCAAATTTCGATTACTATTGCGGTAAAACTGTTCATCTTGTGATACTATCCACGAATCAAGCCAATTTTCGATGTCGTCTTGCTAGTGGAACTTCTGCTGATGCAGACCACGTGCCATCCAACGCAACAACTGCCAATCGAACGGTGCAATATCTGGAGAATACGACGGGTAAAATAAGAGGGCTTCCCATTGAAGTCTTAACTGGTAAATTTTAATGAGTTTGGCAACGTGAGACCGAGTATTGTCATGCAGCAGAATCACTTTTTCGTGTCTCTACTGGTTTTGAGATAATAAAGGTACCAAGTTCCTTGTTTCTGAATCATACCCAATGCATTCAGTCAACTTGAAATGGCTTGGTGGATGACTCTCAATGCCGAAGCAAGCTGTTCTTGCATTTAATGCGAATCCACACCGAGCAACGTTTCCAGTGCACCGTCTTTGAAGGTTTTTGAGCTTCTTTAACGCGGATGGTCGTTAATATTGAAATCGCCGTCTTTGAGGCGACGAAAACCCAGCACGGCACTTCCCGCAAATGACGCTAATTTTGCAGAAAATCGGACCTATTCGCACAACCAAAACTATATGACACATAAGCGCAATTCTGTAAGCAGTTTTGAGATAAAGTCTCAATTTTTGACTAGTTACAATTCACAACACAATCTTTACTCACATAATATTGTCTCAAATTTGTGACCTGATAGTTAGCAGATATCTTTATAAATCCTTGCACAAATAGTGTCTCTCTCAAGTTAAACTCGAAGCGAAACTGTCCAAGCCTCCAGATACCAAATATGGGGACCCAAGCACCAACTGATAACTTTTTACCGAAAATATCAGTCTATTTGTGGGATATTGAACTGAACTTCGGACGAGAATCCCTTTTCTTAAATGGTATGCCTATGTGTCGGAATGGGTTGTTGCAGTAAAAAAGGGCTCCAACGATTTACCGTTTCGCTTAAACAACAATATTTATTTTCGCGACCACATATTCCACAAGAGACATCAAATTCCATTGAACTTTGTGGAAAACGAGCTTTAGGTCCAACTGAATATACACAAGTACATAGCACTACTCAACTCACAAATTTCTTTTTGAAGCCTCACAGTATTATTCTTCGAAGGTGTTTTCGAATAGTTTGAATATCTTGTCCACAAAGTAATTATTTTAAGTATTCTTTTACTATTTTTAATATTTTATTTTTTATTATTTTTACATATTTTTATTTTTCTTTATTTACACTTGCAAAACAGCTGACTTTAATTCAGTGTGAACATAGGGTATTGTTCACGAACAATTTTCTGACCTGATACATCTTGTTTCAATATTTTCTCAACATCATCCACACTCGCCATTTCGAATATAATCGTCCGATCGTTTTCGCCTCTGGCCTGTCGCACCCGCCAACGTAGTTCAGGCAACTTCAATACTTCCACAATATAATCCTGTACAATTTCAACCTTATTGTCTTGACTATCCAGATCCACGTCATTTAATGTCAAAATCGTGTCTCTATTGGGGTACAGCAGTAATTGTCCGTTGGTGGAAGTTAAAATGCAGAGAAATACGACAAAAAATGCTGCAACTAATTTTTGCATTTTTGGCAAAATGTATTTTCTGTTTACGCTCGAAATGACGCGTGTTAGCAAGCTTGCTTTCAAGTGAAGACTATTTATTGAATGTAACAGTGACGCTTAATCTGCCGGCTGTCGTCTTATCAGCGAAGTCGCAACCTCAATTCAAGCTAAATAATTACTCATCGCTTGTATAAGAGATAATGATCATATATATACACACGATTGAATGCTTGGGTATAAGAAATAATTACTTCAACAGTACTAGTGAATTTTCAGCACGAACATTGATTGAACTTTCTTAAATTCAAGTTCAAAATAATAGCACTTTACTTATAAATAACGGTCTTGTAATTATTAGCTGCAATCAAAGAATTAGATCTTATCTCCCAATTGAAGTTCTGTTTTTATTTGAATAAGTTTAGAGTGTTTTTTAGAGGTATAATATTTCCTAGAGCGATAACTGTCAATTCAGTCATCAAAAGAGCTCAACATATTTGACGTGTATACCCATTATAAGGGAGAACTTCTATTTACACTATCATATAAAGTATAATTGAAGGCGTAGCCTTTGTAATCACTATTTCTACTTTTAAACTCTGATCGCCTGATCTAAGTGCGCTAGACCGAGTTTAAAAAATCTTGTGATGTCTTGGGTGACCCACACCTAGAGTTTAGCTGCACAAGGGAACGTTGTTGCCCCTGACCCAATGGAATGCGTTTAATCCGTACGGCTGTAGGGAAAGCTTACCTAACCTTCTTTAACCATTAGAGATTTGTGCTTGTGTCAGTACCTAAACCACTTCTAACTTCCATTAAACTAATTGGCGGGTACAAAACGCAGTCAAGCGAATTTCACAGGTAACAAAAACCCATTGGATGAGTACTATAAACGAAAGAGTCTTTGAAGCAGCACTTCCACACGGAAAGTCTTGCCTTTTTGGTCTGCAGAACTATGTCAATGTCGCCGTATATTTTGAACAGTTCATCGTTCCATCGATTGCGGTATTCCCCATTGCCATTGCGCATAGGAACATAAATCTTCGGCAGAACTTTTCTCTAGAAAATTCATAACGGCAACTCATCAGATGTTGTTATCATTCATGACTCTGCATCATATAGCAGGACGAGAATTATGAGTGACTTGTAGAATTTCGTCTTTCTTCGACGAGATAAGACTTTACTTTTCAATAGCCTACTCTGTCCAAAGTAGAACCTGTTGGCAAGAGTGATTCTGCGTTGGATTTCAAAGCTAATATTGGTTTTGGTGTTCATACTGGTTACAAGATAGACGAAATTATTTATGACTTTGATCTTATGACTATCAAAACTGACGTATGAGCCAAGTCGCGAATGCGATGACTACTTCGCTCCCTTATTCAGTCTGGCGAAAATATAACTAGCGGCGCGGTTGTTGAGGCCAATGATATCAATATCATTGGCGTACGCCAGCAGTTATAGACTCTTACAGAAGAATGTACCTTTTCTATTTAGCACTACAACTCACATTATTTTCTGCAGCAATAGATTGAAGAAGACAAACGATTGGGTGTCTCCTTGTCCTTCCCGATCCTTACAGAGCTTTTGGTGCTGCTCGACGTCAGCTTGCACAGCCGTATTAGTTTTGCGGGGATACCAAGTTCAGAAGGAGCGGCTTGACGCTTGGTGACAATGTGATCACTAGCAGGTCTAAAGCCGCACTGATAACCTCCAATCGGTTTGCTGACGGTGGACTTTAATCTTTCACACAATACGCTCGATAGAACCTTATATGCAATGTTGAACAGGCTTATTGAACGATAGCTGGCGCAGATTGCGGGGTTTCCCTTTTAGTGGATTGAGCAGAGCACGCTTAAATTTCAATCGTCGGGAATGCTTTCGTCCGATCATATTCTTCAAAGAAGCTGATTATCAGTCCTTCGCCGCCGTATAGCTCCATCTTTCTGCGCCGCTTTGTTGTCCTTCAGACTGGTAATTGCTATTCGAACTTCTTCATAGTCGGTCAATGGAACGTCCGCTCCATCGTCATCGTTTGGAGAATCGGGCTCACCAATTCCTGATGTTATGCTTTCACTGCCATACAGAAGTCTACGGAAGTGTTCTAAAAGAGTATTCTTCGGACTTCAAACCTTCTGTTAGTCGCCGCATCTTTTCGTTGAAATTTCGAGCATTACCCCTGTCGGCCAGTTTATCAAGCTTTTCTTACTCACTCTCTCTTTTTTGTCTGCAAATGCGTCTCGCTTTCCTCTTCAACTCTCGGTAGCTATCCCACCTCGAACGTGTTGTGGTCAATTGTAACATCGCGTCGTAGGCAGTCTATTTTCTCTCCACTGCGACACAACACCAATGATTTCATTTGCAGCTGTGCGTAATGGCTTGAAATGCCGTTCCACAGTTCCCCTATACCGAGTTGCTGACGAGTGCTCCCAGCTCCTCATTATTATCAACGAGCTACAAATTATCTGGTTCGAACAACTAATGAGCTTTATGAGAAGCTTTTTCAATCGACACGGAAATAAATCTGATCCAAACCAATGTGGTTCTTTGGAAACAAACGATGTGAGATCAACTCTACACTTACTTCTTCAGTGCTCGTTTTCGAAATCGAGGCGGAAAACTCTAAGGATTCACATCGTCGGCTATCTAATTGAACTAGCAAGAATAGAATTGAATCAGATTTGAGATAGTTCCAAGGCGCTGAATGTGATACAATTCTAGAACTTTTTACACACTGCACATGGGATATTAAGTTCTCTACGATGTTTGTAATACGCAAAAAGAACTTTCGGAGAATCTATAAAATATATGGGTCAATTTACACCTTTCCATCAGCCTCTCCGTCAGTATATACGCTAACTATTCTCTTAGTTTTTCAGATATTGGTCTGAAATTTTGCACACGTCCTTTCCTCATTGGAACCGACAATATCGGAGAACTACATCGCTATAATATTCAAGGAAATTATTTAGATCGAATTGCTTTATCTTTCAGCTGCCGTACAACAGACCGATCAAACTCAAGACCTTGTATGCAAAACGCTTTTATCTCCCTACAAGAGTAAAGCATAAAAATAATATATAAAATATATGATTCCTTGCACAACAAAAACTCAATATTTTCTTTACATTTTGCTTTGATTAATCATTGAAAAATAGATTACCACGCGAAGATAACTCAACCGGACATCGAGTAAAAGAAATATCGGCGCTGTCACAGAGTCAGCTCGATTAAAACCAACGACGCGACGTGCCACCTCATTCATTTTACCGTTTCGCGTTGCAGCTGTTTTCGTTCCGTTTTCAATAGAAAAGTCGACCCAAAAACAAAAAGAAATCGATGCGCTAAAACAGCAAACGCGGCGGCGACGAAGAAGCGCTCACTGCAGCCAAAATCACCGCCCTCACATTTGTATTGCAGATTTAATGTCCTTCAGGTATGCCATGCCACGTACGTCCTACACCCTTACGTGCGCCATGGCGGCCGTCGTGCGAAGTGCAATGTGCGATGAGGTTTGCGCATTGTCAGAGAGTGATTTGCTTTGCCCGCTGGCAGCGGCTGCACAGCATTTTCGCATGCCACAAGTGGTCAAATGGCTGGCGCTCATGAATAATTCAAATTTTAAACTGCATTTATGCTAATGCGCTTTGCGCGAGCGAATATCGGTAATATCAACAACTCGAAGGCAACCCTCCGTGCGCCATTTCATTTCCACATTGCATATTTATGCTTATGCATTTATGTATGTATGTGTGTATGCGTGTATTAGTGCGTGAACATGTGTGTGTCGGTGTATTGCCGACACTTTCGGTGGCTCGGCAGCCGTTCGCGTAAATTGGTGCGCCACCATTTGTATGCATCAACACTTCCGATGAAATCCTCAACTAAAATTTAGCAATGCAGCATTGACACGACGGCTGCGCATGCATTTTGCATGAAATGCACGCTGATTTATGCACCTAACACATACATACATATAGCAGCTATATGAATATTAGTGTTGCAATTGTTGATGGCAACTGTTGCAGTCGGAAATTCGGGACTATTGATTGCAAATCGCATAATTATACTCAATTTAAGGCGAAATTAAAATATTCGTGCAAATTCAAGTTCAAAAATCAGGTATAGGTTAGGTTAGGCTAGGTTAGGTTAAACTGGTAGGTCAATAAGTCACGTATAGACCAGTTTTGGTCCTTTGCGATACCTGATGGAGTTTAATTCCTAGGTTCAAGAGAAGTAGTCATCCTTTAGTATGCCAGCGCTTGACTCGAATTTTAAAAGACTCTGTGGTCTTACTATCGATACCTCCTCCAGTGTATCATACCGTAGTCTTGCCAATGCGGAACAAGTGCCCAAGAGATGCTCTACTATTTCTCTGGTGGCCTGCTCTAAAAATTTCCTGCAGTTTTCTCGATCTGTCAGCTCCATTCTGCGGGCGTGTGCCGCCATCAGACAGTGATCAGTTAGTATTTCGATCATTTTCCTACAGTCTCTTCTATCGAGTGAGATAGGACACTTCTGGCGGATATGCGTTACGAGGTTACTGCCTTGATTGCTGGTTGACTGTCTCTGTAGATGTTGACTCTGGAATTACCTGCAGATGCATGAGTATCCGCGGCTTTTGTAATAGCAAAGACCGCAGCTTGAAATATACTGCAGTGGTCGAGTAATTTGAAAGGTTGCCTTATGCCGAAATATATTCTTGCACCAACTCCATCCTCCATTTTCGAGCCACCAGTATAGATGTTTAGAGCGTTGCGCGTAGCTAACATACCTTTACGCCAGCCATCTTTTTCTGTGTTTACTTTGAACCTTCTTTCCTAATTGAAAAGTGGGGTAATATAGTCGGTGTTTGCCCAACTGCCATTACTCACCGAGCTATGCCCGCAGGTTCCATATATAAATTTTCCTGCAGCCAGTAGTCGTCCCGCCGATTTTCAGATCAGTTATAAAGTATCTAGAAGTTCAAATAATAACGATTGCTTCGCGAAGCCTTAAAACAACTGTCATGACCATAGTCTAGCTGGCCTGCCAGTGAGCTTAAGGCCTTCCTGCAATTGTTGACTGCATTGGAATTAATAATTTGCTTTCTTTTTTCTTGCGCAGTTATTCAATAGAATACCACAGTCATTCTCTACCTATACTTATATATATCTAGTACAACCGCTTGGAAAATGCTACTGAGCCTATTCTTCATTTACGCCCTTTTTTCTTACAGTAGAAGTTTTGCTACTTCTGATACTTTTCGTTGAGCAGTTGATGCAGAAACATACTATATTGTGGGGATGAGTCGAAAACGGCTTACTAGTCTTTCTTACTTTTTCTTAATTGAGTTAATGGTTTTTAATTAAAAATAAAGCTTCTGACGCCAACAAATTTGTCTGCGATAAGTTTAGGTTATACTGGTCGGCTACCATGCCATACACATACTTACTACTCTTTATTAATGTCAAATGGAGGTTCAGTTTAGTTTGAGGAGAGGTGAGGTCGTCTGAAATAAGATTTATAATAGTTTTCTCTATGTATGATAATTCAAATTCTGTAGCTAATTGCAGAGTCTTGGCAACGGTGTTTAAGATCTCTTGCTTTCCTTGCTAAACTAACATAAGTTGAAAGTCTCAGCTGAGTAAATTCTAATGGTTTTTTTGGTAACCATTCAAGTTTGAGTAAGCACTTGGATCCTAAACTGTTAAGTGTGACTTCACCCAGTACTTTGCCGATGACAGACAAAACGCAGTTGCTTTTAGTTAGTTCGGTTAGTTAGGAAATGTAGGTTCGTTTGTTTTTCTAGACTTTTCTCTGCTTAACCGACGTCACTTGCCAATCACTTGCTGTGCGTTGGTATTCAACTGGACAGGCTCAACTTAGGCATCACTCTAGTCTATCGACTATATGCAATCATCTAAAACTATTGTGGGGTCAAATAACGTGACCGGCTATTTGTCAGTCCTATTTCTAGATTACTATACATACATAATTTTCCCTTCCTGTAGAGTTACTCAAGTTTGTTTAGGAAGGAATGAAGGCTCTGTATATTGTTGCACCGTCCTGCTAGAATTACTAAAAACTTACAAGCTTGGTATTAAGGTGGAAACCAAAAAGTCACGAATAATTTACCTCTAGCGGTTGTGACTTTCTGTAACGTCGGTTTCATTAAGAGACGGTGGTTGCGTTGGCTAGGTCATCTCTGGATGGAAGAGAACAATTCAGTTTTGAAGGTTTCCGATTCAGTATCCGCCGGTGGAACCAGAAGAAGAGAAAGACCACAACTCCATTGGAGAGATCAGGTTTAGAAGGTCACGTCCTCACTTGGTATCTTAACTGCGCCAGTGGTGTCTACGCCAGTAAAGAAGTACTATCAAGACATGCACTCAGTGCGTATACACTTTGTTGATATACATACATATGTTACATTCCCGTCGACAAGATAAAAACACTGCGACACACCATGTCTTTAATAATCAATAAATAATCCAATTGTTCGCATACACGCAACTTTAGTGAAACACTTGGTAAATCAATATGAGCTAAATAATAGGGAAATGCCATATATTAAGGCGCTAAATCTATTTGGTGACGAAAAATGTCCATGGTGTCGCATTTTATTGCTCGCTTAACGAAGTATTCCGCCTGCATTCGCTGCCATTATTGGCTTTGATGTTCCGATATCCTGTCAGCAAGACATTTGCCGCTCCGTTTCCCTTGATTGTAATGTGATATTATTGGAGTTTGCCGTTACCAATGTGCGACTTTGCGTGATTTATTTTTTCATGGCGATTTCCTTAACACTTTTAATCGCTTCCTAGCACGAATCAACACTCATCAATATCCTGACGCGTTGCAGGCGCTGGGTGTGCCGCGGATAGTTGATTGTAGGTAATAAATAGCGCAGCAAATTCTTACTAACACTATAATCAATTGAAAATATAGCTTTGCCACGAAATGTTGACACGACTGCTGACGTGTTGTGCTATGGTGTAGGCGTGTTCGGCGACAATAACCATTCAAAGTGTTGACAGAGTCGTATTTCTTGTTTCTTAGTAAGCAAATAAAGCAAAGGTTTTTCGAAATTTTTGTAATAACTCTTTAACGGTATTTAAAGTAGGATAACGTCGTCGTTGTTTTTGGTTAAAAGTGAGCTCGCACTTCAAATGACAAAGAGCTTTCTCATACACAAATAATCGTGAATGATATGATGTACATGTTCAGTTGATATCTTTAGAGTGCCTGCAATCTCCAAAAATGTTCACTTTACGGTCACCTATAATTGTGGACTTTTTTGAATTTTTCGTTGGGAGCAATTTCTTTTGGGTGTCCGTTGTGTTCACCGTCTTCGGTGCTCATTTCACCACGTCTAAATTTAGCATACCAATCCTCAGTGCTTAATTTTTCTGGAGCAGTGTCCAGAAGCATCAAGCCACTTGGTTGACTCGGGATGAAAAAGTTCCAACCAGATCCATCATGATGTGACTGATGACGACATGTCTCCAGTGTCCTTGACTTACGTATACTCTGAGAAGCTAACATCGGCTCGGACCACTATTTTGTTATAGCGAAGATGCGCGCCCGCCCCTGTACAGCAAAGTACGCCCGTCAACAAACAAGGTATGACGTCGAAAAGCTACAATCGATTTTCTACTCGACTTTCTCTCCTGCTCTCTGAGAGCATTCATCAGCAACTTGGTATAAGGGAACTGTGGAATTGCATTTCAAGCTTCTTACATACACCTGCAAGCAAACCTATTGGTTTTCGGAAAAGTAGAAAGAACAGATGGTACGATGTGGACTGTCGTGTCGCAGTGGAGAGAAAGCGGACAGCCTACCTCACAATGTTGCAGTCGACCACAACACGTGCGGGATGGGATAGATACCGAGAGTTCAAGAGAGAAGCGAGACGCATTTGCAGACAGAAAAAGAGAGAGGCCGAAATTCGTGAGTATGAAGAACTTGACAAGCTGGCCGACAGGGTTAATGCTCGACAATTCTACGAAAAAATGCGGCGGGTAACAGAAGGTTTCAAGACCAGATCATACTCTTGTAGAACCCAAGGAGGTGATCTAGTAACCGTTTCCCAAAGCATACTAAAATGATGGAGGGAACACTTCTGCTGCTGAGCGGCAGTGAAAGTGTAACATCTGGAGGTGGCGAACCCAATTTCCCAATAACTAACTCTGGAGTATGTGTTCTATTGCCCGACTATGATGAGGTTCAAATAGCCATCTCCTGCCTGAAGAAAAACAAAGCGGCAGAAATACGCTATTCAAATATGGCGGAGAAAAACTGATAAGTTGCATGCATTAGCTGCTTTGCAATATATGGTCAGATGAAAGCATGCCCCGTGATTGGAACTCAAGTATGTTCTGCCCAATCCACAAAACGGTCTTGTCGGCCATAGTGTGTGTAACATTGAAGCCCACTGTCAACAAACTGATTATACTTTTTAAGTGTGACCTTAGTCCTGGAACATCTACTATCAACCAGATTTTCGCCATTCGCTTAAAAAGACCCGTAAAATTGATACACACCACCTCTTTCCGATTTCAAAGCTGCCTTCGGCAGGATGAAAAGGAACTGCTTCTATGCCGCTATGTCTGAACTTCGTATTTTGGTGTAAGTCGACGTTGAAGAACAGCAAAAGCTCCATCAGGATCGGAAAGCACATCTCCTAGCTTTTCGATACCAAGCGAGTTAAGGAGTCTCCCTATTGTGTAACTTATTCAATCTACGAGCTGCAGATCTAAATAGGGAAGGTACAATCTTCTATAGGAGTGTATAGCTGCTGGCTTACGCCGATGATATTGATATTATTGGCTTCAAGATCTGCGCCGTTAATTCTGCTTACTCCAAACTGTATGAGGAAACGAATCTGGCTGAGACCACTTTGGTTTCGACCTTTTAACATTAAATCATTCTCCATTTGAAAATTTACTTGCCAAATGTTAGAAAACGTTGGGTCCTAAGAGGGCGTTATCAAAAACTCACCAATTCAAACAGGGTTGGATCTCCGAAAAAACAGCTCTTGACTGCATAAAATCCAGGTCAATCCCACTAACGTAAAATTGGCTGTCGTGGGAATTGATGTTACGAACTAACTTCAGACATGCACTGACCGCCATTCGAACAAACTTCACCTTCACCGTCTCCCTCTCAGTGAATAAAGTACTTGGAGTCAAACCACCAACGATTTCAGATAACGAGCTCGAGCTGTCGCGAGAATCGAGAGTGATCCTTGCGCAACTTCGTACTTGACAATGTAGCAGGTTGAACTCCAACTTATTCACAATCGATCCCGACATAACAAATATACATATGTCCAGCATGCAACGAGTCCCCGCATGATTCCAACCCACTCTTTTCATGCTCAGCTAACCCTACACATCTGACAACCCTCACCCTATGGTCCGACCCGTCGAAACGGCACGTTTCCTGGGCAACTTTTCTGGACCTTAACCCCCCTAACTGGGACTAGGTAATCGCTACAGCGACAACAACAAGAGAACGTTATCGAAAAGTAGACCTTCCTTGTTGGAAGGACTGGTCTTTAATATAATACTTTTTTCAATGTACTATTGATGTTGGCTTTAACTTAGTTATAGTCTGACTTTAACAGCAAAATTATGAGATTGGAAATGATTTTCTCTAAACGATTTGAACATGATAAGCTAAATCGGGTCGAAGCTTGTACTATCCCTTATATTAAAGATTCCAAAATTTTGTAAAAATATTGAGCCCCCAACCTGACAAAGAAGGATGTTCAAAAAAGGTCAGTCTGTTATTTTCTTCCACCCATGCTTCCCAGTTCATTTAGCTTTATGTACGGAAATTATCGTATAACTTTCCTTCATAGCAGTGGATTTATTTCATTATACTCCTTATGTATAAATTATTTACAATTTTTAATCACAAATTTTATAAACTTTGAAATTCTTGAGAAAATAAAACCCGTAAGCCATGATCTGAGGCTTCTCAAGCGCTTTATTTAATACCAAAATGTCAACTGACTTCTAATTCTCTGTACAAAATTTTGTAATTTCCTTTTTTTTCGACATTTGTTTTAAAATTTTCTTATGCATTTTTCATGTGCAAAAACATAACGGATATCATAAAAGTGCGCCATAAAAATATTTTCATTCTCAACGCATTTATTCCACACACACAGCTACATGCATATGGTGCATGTGGTTTCCAGTCGAATCTGCACCCGAACTCGCGAACATCAGTATTTTTTTTTCTTTGTTGTATATGTGTGCAAAATATTTTATACGTTAAATATTTTAGGGGATTTACGGACGAATTGGCATACATTTACCAACTACCATGTCTGTATGTATGGCACATAAACATGGTACGCCAGCAATTTGAATACAATGCGTAGTGTATTAAAATTTTTATGGCGGCAGCATGCCAAACTAGCGGCTACTGCGCTACTATTTGCGAATTTGTGCAACGAAAGAGAACCCAGCTTACAAAACGTCTTTCAGAAAATCTTGAAAAAGTATATATTCTGAAGAAATAAAAAACTATCCATTCGAGAACTTGGTGCTGATCGTGCAGTTTGTAACACAGTTTTTGCTATAGTGGTTCGATTTGGGATATCTATTTGAAGGTTGTCTTGAATTGTTGTTTATATAGCGGCAGAAAATATTCCTAAACTGAGAGACTAGTAGCTCGTTACGCTGATCATATATAAATATACTTCGACGTTTCCTTTTGATGGTTAAAAATTTCATGACAAACAGAATATATCTTGTTCAGTCCATAAAAGGTAGGGAATTCATAACTAGGAAATCGAAAAGGCCACTCAGAAAGATCTATATTGAATGAAGACATGTTTGTGAAATCGTACCATAAAATTTAACTTATTAATTGTATCATAGGATATTTTCTAGATATATAACCTTCCACTTTGGTCTGCTTACTTTTTCAAGCTGTTTACTTACGGTTATACAAACTTTATTTCCATTTTATTGATAATATCATCACATCAGACATATAGAAGCTGTTAAACACTTTGGAAAGATATCTTAGAAGCTTAAGGAGACAACTAAGTGAATTATTTTGGACCGAACGAGAGTTCGGACTTTCAAATACAGTTTCTTCGTCGGAATTTCGGTCCCTAAAGACGAATAAAACCTAATTGATCAGAAATTGAAAATCAATTACCATTATAATATGCATAATCCAGCTAAAAATATCTAAAATACAGCTATGTAATCTTCACTAAGCCATAAATGCTATCTAATAGTGGCATAAAGGGGATCCAGATCCTTAACCAGTATTTAGCGAGCTGAACGAGCCGAACTTTTTGCTACTTTCTATACATACATCGGATAATGCTCACTGAAATCCGCCTTTAAACTATTTTGACTGCATTACCTCGCACGGGCTTCGCATTGACTTATCATATCGCCTTCCTTGCCATTTTGCCAACCACTAGAAGTTTAAAGCGGCACTTTATATTATATCTGAGATATTGATCAAACAAGCTTACTAAATATTATTAAGTATAACAGTACGATTATGTTCTATTTTCGTTTATTTAAAGCTCTCATCATGATTCTTTCATTGACTCCATAATCAATTTTAAAAAATATGGACCCATCATAATCAGCAAAAATATTAAATCACTTTACCACGCAGGAGATCTTCGGCACAACTCACCTTTAAGATAAGCTCGTTCTTTCTCCCCACTCTTTTCGTTTTTCTCTTCCTTCCGAGCACTGTTGGCATCCGTCCGATGGGACTCTCTTGAATCTGAGCACCTGAGCTTACTGAGGTGAGCTTTGATGGTGTTCGCTATGGTGTCGCAGCAGCCGAAGTCGATTTGGCCTACTGAGCGCCGCTGCTTGAGGGCATCTCATCGTCATCAGCCTTGACATTATATTCAAACAGTGCTTGCTCTTCTGACGAAAGAACATCTAGAAAGCTAAACTTCCGTTTAGCCCCTGCGCATGCCTTACCTGCAGCGGTGCTGACATTGTTGTCATTATCGTTGCCCTTAGCCGTTACCCGTGTCTGTTGTTGTTGTTGAGTTCAGTCATCTTTTTCGTACGACCCTTGGCTTAACGCGATGAGCTGTCGGATTTTCCTAAATTAGAGGAACGATAAGGTCCGCCGCGCGAGAGCCCCTGGCATCTCTCGATTGCTGCACGCATGCAGATTCTGATAATCCGCAGGACTGATGCCATGCAGTACAGTACCGTTCATGACGGTTGAGAGATGCGGAGTATACGAGTATACCTAGTGGCCTAAGCCCCTGCACCACGACAAGGTGCCTGCCATTCACAGAGCACATTGTCCAAGAGGCATTTATGCGGCATTTTATCAAAGTTGTATGAAGGAGGGTGTGGTTGCAATATCCAGGCACTTTCTCCTCAATTGTCCAACCTTTGCAAGACTGAAAGGGAAAAATCTCGGCAGCGAATCAGAATATAAAGTCAAAACTTTCAATAGCCGTCTCAACATAAGTATGATAGGCTCAAAGCGCTTTGTCGATTTGTAAGAGCCTTATGGTCTATTATATAAGTGTTTTGAGTAACACAATGGACCGACGTTGTAAGTTGTTCAAGTGATATGTATCTCTGTTCTGATCGACTCCTTAACCTAACGAAAATCACTCCAACAACTAACTTCATTTTGTTGCCTGAGAAATAGGAGATCTCTACAAGACTATTCGCATTTCAAATATGGCGATTATGTTATCCGTTAGGACAGAAATGTACCTCAGCACTAAAAAATATCTGATCAGAAAAAGCTGTAGTTGTAACAAAACTTGCTCAGATTCTCAAATTTGGAAACAGTTTCTGATTAATTGAACTACCAGTATACTAAAACTTAATGTCAAAAAACATGTGTTACGTTTGACAGCTGGTTTGACAGCTATCCATGTAGGAAATTTTCAATGCCTTTACTTCCAAGCAAATATACCCTTTCGTTCACTGGGTTGCTTACCAAAGCATATGCATAACACTATTTTAATATTGTACGCATATATAGTATATATTGTATATTGAGAGTTAAACAAGCAAATATACAAATGTGCATGTGTGTGTTGTAGTGTGGTGGTGTGCATGCAGCATGAAGGCTTATATTTTGCAGATGCGCATAACGGTTTACTGTGGCCAGCGGTTTGTACGCGGTTTTGTTCATTTATGAGCAACTCTTTGATGCGCGAAAAATCAACATTTGGAAATTTTTGACAAATATAAAAGTAAAATGTTTAGCAATTTCACAGGCAATTAAGCAATGAACACGAAGCTGAAATTTTTATGATCTGAATATTCGCAATGTTTACCAAAGCAGCGTTAGATTGTGCGATTTCGGTTTTCTGTTTCTGTTTTTTTTGAAGTTTTTTTAACATAAAAATTGCATTGAAAGCCGCGGATTTTATGAGTCTGGGCGCAAATATACGCTAAGGCGTATACAAATTTGATATCGTTTTTATCTATATGTAGATATGTTAAACAATTTTGACTTACATATGCATACTCTTATCGGTAAATGTACAAATTAATATGTTTAAGAAATAAATATTTTGAGGTTAGTTTCTTTCTTAGTTGGAAATATTTCTAAACAAATAAAGTTCAAAATTATCAGTTTTATGTGTTTCTGTTTCTATTATGCCCCGAAGCACTCAAGGAACTCATACGTATGTATATGTAAAATATGTACATATGTAACGGGTCCTTTTTTAGCAGAGCTATTGTGAATAAGGTAATGCTTCTTGCGGAGTTGGTTCTTTCGTTTTCGAAATCTTCGAAAGATACCGTAATTTCTCTAGAGATATGCACGATTCCTATTGGTCGCTGAAGCGGAGACCAATACACCTACGTACTAAGCCCTTAACTCCATCGTCATTGCTTGTTATTTGCCCCACGGAACTGCCTTTAGGCATTACATTATGAGGCCAGGCTTAGCGCTCGTCAGTCACGTCATTCTGGCCTACTCCTCATTCATTCTTCAGATTTCGCTGCGTTTTCAGATCTTTCAGAACTATAGCACACCACGCTCTCACGCTATCCCACACTAGTTTGAGTTCAGTCATAAACCGCAACACATACAAGTATATCCGTGCGGCGTTTATCTGCTGCTGTCACAGAAGAAACAATTCGTCCGGTCGTCATGACAATATCTGTAGAGATAAGCTCCAAAACACCCGTGACTCGTCAAAAACTCTGTCGGATAGAAATCTGTTTCTCCATGTTTACTAGCTAACCATGCTTATACACTTTTAATTAGCCTGTGGTTTCATCTCGCTGTTGTGATTGTTTGCCATCGTTCCCTGAGGCTTGTTTTTTCGTTTACCAACGAAAAAAAAAAAAAAAAAAATTCTGCGAAAGATTTATGGTCCTTTGCGCGTTAGCCACGGCGAATACCGCATTCGATGGAACGATGAGCTGTACGAGATATACGACGACATCGACATAGTTCAGCGAATTAAAAGACAGCGGCTACGCTGGCTAGGTCATGTTGTCCGAATGGACGAAAACACTCCAGCTCTGAAAATATTCGACGCAGTACCCGCCGGGGAAGCAGAGGAAGAGGAAGACCTCCACTCTGTTGGAAGGACCAAGTGGAGAAGGACCTGGCTTCGCTTGGAATATCCAATTGGCGCCACGTAGCGAAAAGAAGAAACGACTGGCGCGCTGCTGTTAACTCGGCTATAATCGCTTAAGCGGTTTCTACGCCAATTAAGAAGAAGAATCTTGTTTTTTCTCATACTTCCGTTCCTCCACCGTTAATCCCCTTCCCAGTCTTGTGAACCTGTCGTATAATCTTTTGAGTTCCATGACCATTATCTTTGGTGGCATGATGTTCGCTATTATTCCAACCGGTTCGTGGGTTATCGGGAGTAATGCGCACATGATCCTAATGGCACTGAGACGCACTGCAAACTACATTTTCTTAGCATTTTTCTTTTGCTGTAGTACTGGTCCCTATATCGGCGTCACGTATATTAAAATTAATTGGCTCAACTTGGCCAAGAGCTTGGTCCACCAATGTTGGCCATTCTTCTTGTTAGAGCGGCTGTTACACGTGCTGCTTTCTCACAAACCTTTTCGATATGCGCTTTGTAGCTAATTCTATTGTCTATTAGCACTCCTAGCTACTTCAGCGCTACTTCGGAATCATGATACTATGGCCGTTGATATTTAATTTGATGTCTTCAAGGTTTTTCCTGATCCAGGTCTTTTTGACGGCTGTTACTTGATATAACCGAAACAGTGTGTGTGTTCGTGCAAATTTATTACCAAAATATTGATTCAGCTTGCTGCGTCCATATTCGGTCGACATAATCATCTAGCAGAGTCGGTAATTGGAGCAACCATGCATCGGTTTCGCACCACGCTTCTCTCGTGGATAGTGCGCACCCAAGACGCTATTGCTGCTGTGGAGCAGACTATTGAAGAAGACCCGATTGAGTCTATCCGAAATTGCGCGCAGAGCTGTGCCCATCCACATCATGACCAATTTTGCGGAAGGATATTGGTCTGCGGGTTTACAAAATTTAACCCGTGCAATATTTAAAGCTGAACAATCATCAAGCGCTCGAAACGTTCGGTTAAAGCGCCCAACCCGAGATGGCCATCGTTCACGATCGTATTTCGAGTGATGCTAATGCACAAGCCATTGTTAAGACGCCGTTATATCCGCAATAAGTCACTGTTTGGTCTGCTCTATGAGCAAAAGAAATCAATGGTCCACATATCCTCAGAGATGAAGCCGACCATAATATTACGGTGAATAGAGAACGCTATAGAGCTATATTTAATGATTTTTACGTGGCTGAATTAGGGGACGTTGACGACCTTTGGTTCCAACATGACGACGCATTATGCCATACAACCAACGAAAAAATCAATTCAAATACAAGTATATTGAAGGAAGCGTCTTAGCCCCGAACATCGTGCAATTTAACACTGTTGCACTACTTTTTATGGGGTTATGTGAAGCCGCTTGTTTATGCAGAGAAGCCCGAGACGATTAAACTACTTGTAATATAATATTCGGCGCAATACTGCTGTCATACCGCCGCATTTGCTGCAAAAAGTGATCAGCTGGAATACTTGTATATTCAAGCAACTGCGGCGACTGTCTAAACAAAACACCCTTTATTAGTCATACGTGACTAAACAACTCTTTAGTTGTACTTCGTTTCTGTCGTCCTTTGTTTTCAGTAGAAGTTACGACTCTAGCAAACTTAAAAATTTTACAGACACGTCAAACTTTGCAAATACAAACAAATAAACTCACCTTTTTGTTTTCTTGAAGTAAAACTCTCTCTGTTAAAGAAATACTTAGACTTCGTGTGCTCATCACGCAGCACACTAAGGTATCTATCAATTTTGGATACCGGCTTTTGGTTCATTTTTTGTTAAAGTATATTTGTAAACTTTGTTTTTGTTTTTTTTTTTTAAGTTACCGTTTATTCTTTTTCCATTCAGTAAACTTGTTTTTATGCGTCTATAGTAGACCAATTTATATGGGTTAAAATAAAACGAAGGGACGCAGACTGAACGGAGACTATTAAATTTGACAAAGATTATAACACCGAGAAGGAAACTTCGGTGACCCTATAATATATATATATATGTTCATATATAAATGATCAGCTTAACGGGGTGGTTCCGTTTAACCATGTTTGCCTTTCTGTCCTCTTCACTGTATGTATATAACCAGAATAGTCTCTCAGTTTTTAAAATATCGATTTGTTAAATATCTCCCAGCAACCCGATCTATACAATGTAACGTCCAGTGTATTTTACGTGAGTACCTGCCGTCGATAGTCTTGACCCGCGGTGCTTAAAAGCATATAGAATAAAATATGCGTTGGATGCATTAATTGGCAAGGGACACCTATTCTACCTTGGTCGGGTTCTAGACCGAAAATCTGCTGCGCTATGAGTCCGGCACCCAGCTGCAATGTGACTCCACATTGAATTGAATTTTTCAATTATCATTTTGGACCAAACTCCAAGAACTACCTACTCCGCGTGGTACCAGATTTAAGCCTCCGGTCAAAATTTGTAGCTTCTGCTACTACCTTTTGACCAGCCATCAAACTCAATGACTAGTGGCATTTGTCGCCTGAACTTCAAATGTCTTCTCATTAGTAGGAATCTCACTCAAAGTCTATAATATTACTTGAAGCTGAGTATCATAACACCATTTCTGACAAGGTTATGCTATTATTTATAGGCAAAACTAAAACAACAGATCTACCCTGTAGTCAACCGGGAGGTTAAAAAGCACTACATTGAAAATTTGTTGTACAGCGGCTGATGTCAACTATCTTATTCGTTTCTTATAGGTTTTATATTCCGACGGGCGCAGTAGATAATATTCAGTGTATTAAGGACAGTGAAAACTAATATTTGAACTGCATTATTTGTGGTTTTATATTGATATCTTTATAAGGTAACTGTGAGACGGCATAGAAAGCTCTTTATGTACAGTTGCAAGCGAAACTATTAGTTTTCGCAAAGGTCGAAAGAACAGTCGGTATGATGAGAACTGTCGTTGAGTAACTCAAAAAGCTCCGTCACGGTCGGGAAGGATCTCTCCGAGTCGTTCGAAATCAAGCGAAGTTTCAGAAAAGTAGACTCATTATAGTGTGACTTCTTCAATCTATTGCTGGATAAAGTTATATGAACTGTGGAGCTAAATAGAGAATACAATCTTCCATAAATACTACTTTGGACCAAGTAGGCAATTAATAAATAAAATGCTTTTTCGACGAACAGAGACCCAAATCTATAAGCTCTTCTTTATTCCCGTCCTGGAAAGGTTTTGTTGAAGATTTATGTCCTTTTCGCATTGGCAATGACGATAACCACAGTCGATGGAACGATGAGCTGTACGAGATATACGGCGATATTGTTATGGTTCAGCGAATCAAGAGACAGCGGGCGCGCTGGCTAGGTCATGTTATACGGATGGTAGAGAATACTCCAGCTTTGATTCAGTACCCGCCGGTGGAAGATGAGGAAGAGGAGACCTCCATTCTGTTGTAGAGATTAGATCAGTAACCACCTACTACCACTACTACTACTACTTTAAAAGTACAAAGTTCTACCTCTTATTTAAGCAAAAAATTCTTTTATGCACACCGCTATGGTTTAGAATATCTATATAACCGTAAATGTAATAAAGGTTTCAACACAATTGTTTACATGCAAATGTCTCCAAAAGGACGATATGTGGCTTATTTGTTGGCAGTCGCTTTAGAAAGTCGCATTGTTTGTTCTTTGTCTCTGCAACAACTATTGTTGTAATCACTGCGCACAAAAAAAGAAGAAGCGGTGTAATGGTCAGCTATTGCATTGTGCTATCTTTGATATATTGAATGTCTGCAATAAAACTGGCGGAGCTATCAAATAACCATGTCTGGGCGAACAATGCAAGCCGGCTCGGCACAAATATCCTTTGGCGAATTGTTCGCTATCGCGTTCAAATAAAATTGTACGGTCCTATCGTTTAGAATTGCCAGCACCCATTCTTGGTTTATACGAAAATATAATTAACTTTTTTTGAATGTTTTTTATGCAAATGGAAAATGACTTTTTATGTCAGATTGATTTTTATTCCGTGGCGGAAGGAGTTCTGCATTGCATAACGGGGTATTCTGGTCTAGAAGCATGAACTTCAGGTAACTTTTAAAGTGTCGTTAAAAAAGGCAATTAATATTTTGATTATCCATATATTATTAGTTATTTGTTAATTTTAGAAGAGTACAGAAAAAAATTAAAAACTAAAAAAAGTAAAAAATTTCAAAAATTATGGGCTGACGAAGTTGGGGGTCTCTAAAAATTTCCACGTGACCATACCCATGATTTCAACCCTCCTAATTATCTGATTAAAAGATTATTAATCTAGAATAATGTCGCAATGGTCGGAACTACGGAAAAGTGGGTACAAATTTTTTTCACAAAATGGCGACTGCCTGAAAAAAGGGTTTTTTGGATCACTTTTCCTGACTATTTCGAATTTTTTAAAAATAATAAAAATAAAAATTTGGGCATGGGGCTAGTTCCAACCATAAACAAGCCTACAAAAAATACTCTATAAAACTTTCAAGTAAATCGGTATAGTAGAACCTGAGGAATCGTGGGTATCGTTCCGAAAATGTCAGTTTTGAGAAAAACGCGTTTAAAGTTTAGGAGACAATTCTAGTGAAAACGGACGCCACGTCCCGAAATCGGCTGTATCTCCGAAAATAAGTCGAATTTTGAAAAATCCTTCCAAGGTCATATTTTTGAAAGTCTAAACTTTCAAGATATGCAAATAAAAAAATCGATTTTTTCAAAATCCTAGACAAAACTACCCCCATAAGTTAAAATTTAATGAAGAAAGTGATATCACATGACAATAACTTTTGTTATAAACACGTAAAATAACGAGTAGTGATCCTTATTTTTACCTGATGTAAGATTATCTTTGGGTCCAGAATTAATGAGCCTTTTTGATAATCAATAAACTGACATTTATATGGTCGAAGGGTTACTGTTGACGGTCATAGTCATCGAAGTCGTATATAATTTGTTCTCTTTTGGAGCCAGCATTAACACCAACTACAACGACAGCCTCGAAATTCGACGTAGAATTACTCTTGCCAACAGCTCCTACTTCGGTATGAGAAGCAAAGTTCTCTCTCGACGAACAAAGACCAAACTCTATAAACTCCATAAGACAAATGAGAAGCTTCGTGAAGAGAAAAGGATATCTACCAAATTTCAGATTAAGAACTTCACGACATTCGGTATGGTTACGCGATCTATACGCTTGTCTTTGGAACAGAAAATGCCCTTTAGAAAAGATTTACCAAAAATGTCTATGAAAATCAAGTGTGAATAGCTCTGGGAAAGAAATCTAATTCCAATGTGGTTGACTTAACCCGCACACCTTGGGTACAGTTTCTTTCTCCTAGGTTTAGTGGAAATCTAAGTTCCAGGAGAAGATAAAAAGTTCGAGCATACGAGTACATATTATAATAGTGAAATAATTCAGGTTGAACACAAGGCGGTTTAATAAGTACTTATATTTATGGAAGAAAAACGAACATTTTGGAAAAATTCCGATTTACTTTTTCATATATTTTACTTTACTTTGTGTTCATAAAGTAAGCCTCTTTATTCGACTTCAAATTCTATCAACTTATGACTTCTTCAACTACGAAAACAAAAGTTTGGAGAATACGAATATGCAGGTGAGTTTGTAGTCTAATTCTTCCGATTTGGCCATGGTGGTGAAGCACTCTTTCTACGGCAAATGGAGTAGGTAGCCGTGTTTTCCTCAAAAGATTGCCGATATAATGACTTTTGTCTTTTGAATCTCAGAAACCCGTGAACATCACTTTTTCAACCGGTTGGATAGTTTTTGCTTTATTCGAAGTAAGTTCGACATTAGTTTAATAACTAATGCAAAACCGTGGTGGGATTATACTTGAGGCTTAATTTTAATTGTTTTGAATTATTTTGCTTTTATTTAGATATAAAATATTCTATCTTTCAACCTGTTTTAGACTTTATCATTTTTTATAGCAAAAGTACATATATCATATTCAAGCATTGTTCCAATCTCCCGCGTTGTCTATTACACCTGACATCTTTGATAGCACCTTGCGAATAAATTTTCCGCATATTCCACAGGATGCGACTTCCAGGTTAGTGGGAGTAGCCGAATGAAATATTTTGTTGACTTTGAATGTTTTCTTGATAGTTATGCTTTCATCAAAACCTAATTTTTCTTTATTGGATTGGGGTCTGGTGATTGGGATGGCCTATCTAAAGTAACAATATGGATTTCTTGTTTCCGTTGTGTACAAAGTCTGCTGCTATGTTCTGATCATTGTCTTCTCGTAATGTCCAATAACGGTTATTTTTTCAGTATAATAGTTTAGCTGACTTCAGTAAACCCATTTTATACAATTTCATCATTCTAACGGAGTTCAAGTTCTCTGTGAATCATCTTAAAATCTTATATACATCGCCAGATGAGCAAAATGTAGGATCGAAATTTTAAACAATTCGACGAATAGTGACCACAGTTGGGCATTTATTACGACCGACCATTAAATGGCAAAAGCACGAAAAGTTGCAATTAGAGTACGATTAATTTAGTAATAGAATTGAATACTTTGTAAATGTTGTCCATACTTGTTGTCATTCCATGATGAAATTGTAAGCATTCGTGAATACAATGAAAAAATAAATTGCAGACTATGACATGATAAAAATGGAAGAAACGACTTAGAAATCGAAAACCCTGTTTCATTTTCATGCCTTAATAATTTATTATTATTACTTAGTATGTACCTTCTATTATTTTAACTGCCAAACTTTAATAAACAAATTATTATAATTTTTACAGGTTATCAATATATACATACAAATAAGGGATTCTTCATAACCACTTAAATCAGATGACTTATGTATGCACATGAGAGTTTTTGCAAAATAAGTTGTATGATGTGAGTTGAGGTAGCGGACCTTTGATGTGAAATATCGCATGCGAGTAAATTGCATCAAGAGAGCCTACACTCATGATTTGTCGCAAATGTAACTAAAGCAATAACACAACTTAAATATATCATGAAACAGCACTGATGATTGAGAACGAATGAGAAGAATAAGCACTCTCGGACAACACAAATGAGCATCAATGCCATCAATAACGGATCAACTCTTTAGTTTATGAGCAAAGAAATAAAGTGAACAAATATTTTGATGCGAAAAGTTGGTGCGGAATATTTTATAATGAAAAATTAAATTGTGTAATGTGTTTATAAGTGTTTAGTGAATATTTTTGTGAAATTTAATACGTCGAGTTAGTGCGCGTTTTAATAATGTGAAAATTAAATAATTTGTATAGTGCTAGTGAATAATGTGTTATGAAAGTTTCAATTCTAGAAGTTTGTGCGCGTTTAAATCGTTTTGTTGTAAGTGAATATGAAGGTTGCTGAGACAAGCACGATGCGGTATGATCGGAATGGCAGCATAGCAATCGGTAAGTCCTTATTACATGTAAATGCATACATGCTTAAATATGATTATCATTATTCAATCCGGTGTACAATTTTAGTTGGCACTTGTTTTGAAATAGTTCAACAGCTATCAAAAGTTAAAAATGTTTAAGATCTAAGTGGGGGTATACAAACTAAATTAAAAAGCACGGTTGTTACTGGCAAATTAGTTAATTAATAAAATTTAATGCCGAGCATTGTGAGAATATATTTTTTTGACACAGTAATTTTAACAGTAGCTTCTGTTAATAATTTCTAGTAAAAATTATATGTTTTTGTTGCCTTTATTATACTTATTCATAAACAATTTACTGATAATTTTTAGTAAAAATTGTATCTTCCTAATCATCTTCTAGCCAATGGGAACCATGGTTTTTTAAATGTAATATAAAAACCAAAAATAGTTAGACTTTTAAATTTGAATTTTGTGCGAAAACACATTTCTCGAAATATTTTTTTCTACGTTAGTATGACTGTCAGTGACATCTGTGGCAAATGTCACATCAAAATAATAATTAGTGTTTAGTATATGCTTGCTTATCTGAAGTACATACCTGTAAAGTGCATTCGCTGATCTTTACGATGCGTGAAATTATTCAACAAAGAAGTACCATTCAATTTTGTGTGTCGAATCAAAAATGCCGAAAAGTTCACAATGGTGGAAAATGCTTTCGGTGCTAATTGTTTGTCGCGAGCAAGTGGGTCGAGACGTTGACGACAAACTACTGCAAAAGGCCATCAACATCAACTGATGATCAACACGTCAATAAAATAAAGGAATTGTTGCTCGAGAATCGACAGTTAATAGTGAGGAATCTTTCTGACGTCACTGGAATATCGAAAGGTTCACTGAAAAGCATTTTGAAAGATCATTGGGGCCAAGAAAAGTGAAAGCGCGATTGCTTCTAAAATCACAAAATTTTTTCGAAAAAAACACCGCGTTAAGGTCTATGAAATAATAATTTCTGACCACCAGGAGCCATGAAACGTATTATTACAGGCGATGTGTCTTAGATCTATGCCTACGACCTTGAAATCGACGATCAATCGGTCGAATATAGTGGCAAAAGTGAGCCGAAGTTAGAAAAAACCACGTCGAAGCAGGTCCATAATCAAGGTTATGTGTATACATTTCTTCGATGGTAGACCGGCCAACCTGTCAACAAGGAATACTAGTTGAGTGTTTTGCGTCGTTTGCTCAAAACTATCCTTAAAATGAGGCCGGAATTATGGGCCGGCAATTCTTGGTATTTATATAAGGTGTATAGTATATATTTTACTCATTTTGGGTATAATGATATGCTAGCTTCACGGAAATATTATTCCCAAATTTCAGTACTTAACCGCAAAGAGAACATATTAATCAGTTCAGTAAAAAATCACTCATAAACATGGAGGTCCACATATTTGCTGTCTAGGTCTGCTAGAAGAATACAGTAATAAGGCGATTGGAATAGGAAATATTGAGGACATAGCCCTATACAGAACCAACTAAACATAAGCAGACTATATTCCACCAAAGTTATATTTCAATACCCGGTTGAAGACATCCACTAGACGTGAATTAACGAATCCAATGGCTCAAATGGGCTGCTCAGTAGGGTCGGGTTTATACATTGATGATTTCGAAATCTTTCTCTCCCACTACCAACCTCAAGTAGCATCTTCCTAGCGGAAGTACGAGGTATAGAGGGGGCTATTAAAAAACTAGGATACAGAAATCAGCCATATACACTAGAGTGATTCAAAAAAAAAAAATTTTTTTTCGTTTCGTACTCGGAAAAATAGGTTCCTAGACACCTCTAAGAAAGGCTCTCCAGACATGAGTTTTTAATTGTAACGGGAAGGTCCTCTTACATACAGTTTTCTATTTTTTTTTATTATCAGATAGAAAAATTTATATCTCGCTTCCAACTACTTGAAAAAATATTTTGTTCCTTAGATTTTGTAGGAAATTGAATGCTCTACAAAGAAGGTCTATTAGGATTTTTTGGTAAACTCAACCGATTAGAAGATATTAACAGTTAAAGTTTGATTATTTTTGGGAAAATTTTTTATTTTTTATGAATTTTATAACTCAATGAAAAAAAATTATTATGAATGATGAAACTCATAGTTTTGTAGGAAATTTACTGCTCTAATTAAAATTCTTCTTCTTCTTCACTGGCGTAGACACCGCCCACGCAGTTATAGCCGAGTGTACAACAGCGCGCGTTACTTCTTATCGTTATTTGGCGCCAACAACTTGCAGAGTTTGCACTGTGTTCGTCGGGAAACTTTTCTTTTCGATTGCCTCTTCAGTCCAAAGTAGCACCTGTTGGCAAAAGTGATTCTGCGTTGGAATCCTATACTGATATTGTTTGTTGGTGTTGATGCTGGTTCCAAGATAGACGAAATTATCTATGACTTCAAGGTAAGGTCTGTCAACAGTGACATGGGAGCCAAGTCGCAAGTGAGACCACTGTTTTTTTCATGATAGGAGATATTTCGTATTGTCCTCGTTCACATCCAGACCCATACGATTTGCTCCCTTATCTAGTCTGTAGAAAGCAGAAATTAGAATGCAACTTTGAAGAGTCAGCGACATATAACCTGTGAAGAGAAATCCGATTGGAC
This sequence comes from Bactrocera tryoni, assembly GCF_016617805.1. NCBI lineage: Eukaryota > Metazoa > Arthropoda > Insecta > Diptera > Tephritidae > Bactrocera > Bactrocera tryoni. Next base: position 25,530,982 of record NC_052500.1, read on the forward strand.
TGCCTTTAAGAACTCTTCTCACCAATTTTTGCAAGGTTGCATAAATCAGCATTGGTTCAGCCTTAAGCGTTTGCATGTCTCCACTTAATTTTCTTGTTCCGCATCGATAAAGCTTACTTAATAAACATATAAAAATCAAATTGCGCCAAGCAAACAAAATTTGTGGAATTCCAGCTAAACCGCACATATACATACATATGTTCACAAGCACGCACACATATATACACTCAGACATAATAACTGTATTCAACGCTATAAGCACTGCTACAATCAATTCGAGTCCTTTCTTGTTTTCCCCAAACGAAAAGCTGCTTGACAGATGACAGCCAGACATGTATGTATGTATGTAAGTGCATATGTACATATGTATATGGTAAGTGAGAGTACATAAATGTATGTGTGTGCACACACCCTCACTGTGCGTGCAAGTGGAGGAGTCCGTTTAGTGTATGGAAAGTCAATCAGTCGGCGCCCCTGACAGCGAATATAGCAAGTTGAGGAATTTTCAATTTATTTCAAATTTTGATCGATCCAAAGTCGTTGATGTGGAATGGAAGTAAATTTGCCCCGTGGGTGAAATTTCGCGTTTTCCGTGCACCCACTCTAAGCGCCGCCGAAATAACCCTACATAAGAACATTCTTGAACTTTGGAAATTTCCGAATTCCCCTCGAAAAAAAAATGTATAAATAAGCAGATATACCAGCGCTTATGTATATACATATATACATACTTATGCATGTGTGTGGGTGTGTGTGCGTAGTCGACTGTTATAAATTTGCTGTCCTAGAATTTCAAATTTTGCTGCGTCGTGAAATTTTGGTATTTGAATTTTCGCGCGGCTTAACTCTTGATGATTCGCACATACACACACAAACTTATATACAAACGTACATAAATTGTTGTTTGACTTATTGACTGCGCAGCACCCGAAAAATTTTCGGGAAATATGAATACTTTATTAATAATACACACTAAACTTCATTGCGAAACACTTTATTTGCTTTGCTTTGCAAAAAAAGAGAAATGTGGAAAAAAATTTCCTAAATTTACTCGCAGCTGTACCGTATCCAGTGTAGAATCCTTATGGGTATTCACTTACAGTACTTGTGGCAGCATAGGTGGCTAAGTGCATGCGAAGGACAGTTGACCCACAGACTGTTTCCGGACATACATACATTCGTCTACAGATAGACGACATGGTGACCTGGTTTTTCATCTGACCCAAATACTCAATGATCATGGGTGCTTTCGTAGTTACCTATGCAAATATGGTCATGACTTTAGTTCATATTGTCCGACGTGTACAGAGTGTATAGAAGACTCAGAACTCGTACTCTGTCATTGCCCTCGGTTTTCAAGTATGATGCAAAAGCTGAAAGCCACACTTGGAGTTAGTCTCACGGTGCAATTGACTGCACTTATGTGCGAGTACTCTGCAAAATGGAGAGCTGTCAGCCAAGCGGCAGCTCTGGTTATCATAAGATTGAAACAACAGACAGACAAATGTCTGTCAGTCCATACAATAGCGAATACTTAAATGTCTTCTTCTTTCCCATGATGTATTACTTAGACTAGTGGCCCCGTAGGAGAAGCATGAGACAGGAGTAGATAAGGTTGAGCGGATTAAAATCCCGCACTCTGGTTTTCGATGTTTCTTCCTACCAAAAAAAAATATAATAAATAAAAACCGTACAGCTCAAAAAACCACGCGCTTGAGTTGTTTGATGGCCAATAATAATATATGCACCAGTGGAACACTTGGAATCACGCCAAATGAGACACTAAATGTTATGGGTACTGGTCTGCTTTTAAACCGAGGGAATCCTAGCTCTTAGTGCAAACATTATAAGATACTTAGCAAGTTCCCGTTCCCACAATACTACGGAATTTCATTTACATTTAGAACTAAACTTAAACTTGGTCTCCAATATTGCCTTCCCTTCCAGCAAAGAATAAGCGTCTATACAGATTAGTCCACACTAGATAATCAAGTTGAGGGTAGTGTCTGTTCAGCAAAATTAGATACCAGAATCGCCTTACAACTACCACACCACACTTTCTACTGAAGTGTCTTCGAAGATCACAGCAATTAAAGAAGGTCTTCCTGTTTTAACAAAGAGGGTACTTACAAAAAAAACAAACACATAAATTTATATATGCAAATAACCAATTGGACTTGAAGTGACTGAAGTCCGGACTAGATGTGACTAAAGTCCCCTAGGGTCTCAACGAAGACAGTGAAAAAATAAACTGATCTTTTAGTGAATTTAACATCGTGTTCATCATGATAAACCTGCCTTGGGGACCAGGATACTGTGATATTTCTGCAACTTCGAAATAGATGAACTAGCAAAAGCAGACATCACCCCGAAATTAGAATCCGATTAAACAGATAGAAATTGAAACTACAAACATGTTACAGAAATAGAAAAGTTTCGGTGAAGTCAATCCCTAAGTTGCTGAAGAACCAGGCAAACGTGGCATGCATGGAATATAAGATTCAAATCTACGACTATATATGTATTTAGAGAAATGTCTAGACGTGTGCAATGTTAAGTTTCGGTTCGGTTTCGATTATGTTTTAGTCAGGTATTTAAGTAGTCAATTGTATGTGACAGCCTTGCTCCGTCGTCAACCTCCAATTATCACTGCACCGATAACACTTTTTAATTTACTCGAGTCTCTTCTAATACCCAAAGGGCAGTATAACGATATCACTGTAATGCTGTATGACGAGGCCTCAAGTGACGGCCATATATAAGAAAACAAAAACAATCAACCCATACACATGCATACATACTTATATAAGTATATGTGCACTTAAAAACAAAAGTCACATCATGCTTGGGAGCTGGAAGCCGTCGCCGCCGCAGCAGAGCTCATCTTATCCTCATCAATTCGTATCGCGCGGTTGCCCTCCAGGGATCAAATGCAAATGAGTATCAATAAAGCATCACATTGCAGAGCAACACAAAAGCGGTGGCGCTACCCAACGGTCGATTGATGGGGCGGCAGGCGGCAGTCGAATGGCAGCATTCGCGAAAACAACAACAATGCCCGGAAGCAGTTGATGACGGCAGCCGATGATTGCAATGCGAGCAGGAAGAAACTTGATCAGCGCAGATACGATGCGCCTTAGCTCTCGCGCGAGACGCGTTGAGGATAGCGGCTCTTCAACTTCTAATGATTTCAAGAAGCGCGAAGCGTAGCTATGCAATCGATTGCGGTTCACTTGGCTGACAGGATGTTTAATGGACAAGTTTAAGTAAAAGTGACGCGACATTTCAACGGTCTCTGCCGGCTGGCTGACTGCGAAGGCGCACTTTAACCGAGATGAGTTTGATGACTTCATTTAAAATCCATTATAAGAATTACCGTTGGCTATTTGGTGAGAAAAAAGCGTGTCTCCTTTCACCGTGCACTGCAAAAAAGTGAAATTATTATTTTTCCAGCATTTGCATAATTTGTTGCTTTTGTTGTTTTTGCGCATGCAATTTGTGTGGCTTTGTTTATCAAGAGATTACAAGGTGTAGGCAGAAGTAATAATTGTAAATGGTAATATAATATTTTACAACGGTGCCTTCTACTTATAATTGAACTTGGTATTTTGCTGGTTTGAGCCGCTTTTTAAAAACATGAGTTCATCTTTTTTGTATTGTCTTCAAGCGGATGTCTAAGGTAAACTTATAATACTGAAAGGCCTGAATCCAAATGAACTTTCAATTTAAGAGGTTTTCGTCTACTTTTAAAAGGGTTAACTAGTATCTGGCCCAGTGTCAAGAAAGAATGCCTGATTTCCAGACACTTTGAGGCGACTATAGAGCGCTGTACGCCGTGTCAGTATCGGATCCTTACCCGTTGTAGGACTTTTCTACAATCTTAGGAGGTAAAATTGTGTTTTCAAAGATTGATCTTCAAAAAGCCTTTCATCAGGAACCAATACATCTCGATAATATAAGCCGTTTGAACTTTATGAGTGGACTCATATGACGTTTGAGTAAAGAAACGCTTCTCAAACGTTCCAATGCCTAATTAATGAGATGCTTTGAGGTTTAGACTTAATTGTCTTCACGTACCTTGACGACGTTTGTGTTACATCAACGTCCCTTGATGAGCATAAGGCACATCTTCGTTTAGTCTTCAGCCGTTTGAGAGACTTCAACTTAAGTATCAATGTCTTCCGCTGGGATCCGCTCAGTTCGTAGCCGTACGCAGTATATAATCGGAATTGCGTACCAGCTTAACGCCGATCCCAATTCTGACTGTAATCAAGCAACTTAAGCGTTTTTTAGCTATGCTGAACTTTTATCGTCGATTCTTGCCAAACGCCCTGGAACATCAAGGACCACTTTTTGCTATTAGACCTAAACATCTAAACGTCACTTCGAAACCTGTAAATCTCAATTAGCTCATCCGCTGCCGAATGCAGAACTATCACTTTGGGTAGACGCGTCCGACTTCGCAGCCGGTTTTGTTCTGAATCAAATCGCTGGCAGTTTTCTTCATCTTCGATTCTGTGGCGCAATGTAGACCAGTGGACGTCTTATCTACCAATTATTTCATTTGGGATACGTGCAACCTTTAAGGATGTATGCCTTCGGAGCTCGTTTACAGCACAACCCTTCGCCTACCTTCGGGTTTTATACAGAAGAAGGGTTACGTTCAGATTTTATAATCGAATGAAATCCAGGAAAGCAATCCAAACGAGGTAGAGACAGTGAAAGAACAACGTCGCATCATGCAAGACATACTGCCCGTCATATTTCAATCCACACGTTTGTTTTCGAGATGACTCCCTCGGCACCCTACAGAGGCAAATTCAGGTTGTCAGCCGCACTCCTAAGTACATGGTTGTCATAGTCAACGCTAGCAAGTTCAAAGTTTTTATCGAACACCTAAAGCCCGCCTTTATCTCAACATATACGGCTCTTTAGTAGGGGGTACTGTGTCGGGGTCACCTTGTAGGCAGTGCAACTCTGACAAAGCCTTTAAATTGCAACTCTAAAATAAAAAAAATACTTATTTGTACTGGCAACCCTTATTTTCCTGTTTCATTTTTGTCTTTATTGGAGATGAGTTTTTTAAAATTTGTGAAATATCCCCATTTCAACGCAGGACTAAAAGTGTATCACCACTAGGAAACAAATCTCAAACCTTACTGATCACTACCAGAAAAGTACTGTTACATTTGACCGTCACTTTTTGAATGACGTAATCACAGGTGACGAGTTATGGAACTTTGAGTATGATCCCGAGACAAAGAAGCAATTTTTCCTCACCCAAAAAAGAGAAGAATGAGCAAATCAAAAGTGAAAATGATGCTCATTGTCCTTTTTGACATCAATGGCATCGTCCACCATGAATTTCTTTCTCCTGGACAAACCGTCAATGCCAAGTTTTACATGGAAGTTCGCAAGAGACTCAAATGAAGGGTCAATCGAGTCCGACAAGACATCGCAGCCGATTGGAAGTTGCACCATGGCAACAACTCGTCTCACACCGCCTTTCTTGTGAATAAGTACCTATACAAGGCTTCCGCAGCCGCCCTACAGCACAGATATGGCCACCCGGACTTTTTTTTTGTTTTCTTGCCTGAAAAAGACGACGAAAGGCAAGCATTTTGAGACTACTGAGGGGATCCAAGCAGCATGTACCTCGGCTCTCGAGGCTATTCCGGAGAATGCCTTCCGTGACTCCTCTATATTAAAATTGCCAGACAGACTTTTGGCGTCGTAAACAAACAGCAGTCAAACACACACTAACTTTATGGAGATCAAACTTTTCAGGAAAATAAATTGGGTTGAGTCAATCTGCGAAAAAACTTGTTCGATTTGTCTTGCGCACGCAGTTTATATGGATCAGTCTGAGTCAAATTTGTTCTTAAAAATATCGTTTTCGGTATAAAAGTTTTAAAAGTCTTGAACAGATTTTACATTTTAGATTTAGAGATTTTTGAGATATAGGCTTATAAATATAAAGAGAACTATCGATCTTTTATACATGCAGTGAAGATTCCAACAATCCAAAGATACCCCTTCATGTCTCAAATCATAAAAAGCTGCTTCGTTTCAAAGTTCCTTCCAGAGTTTACTTTGCCTGCATAGATTCGATAATGTTAAGTTACCTTCTCCTCACTAACTTGGCCACAGCAGCTACGATTTCTAAAGCTACTAACGGTAGTGCTCGCACTTATTTCCTCCTTTCCTCCTTTCTTGCTTTATTTAAATATTCCTGCAAATTGCAATAAATACGCTTTTCTGCACGCTCTACGCAACTGCTGCGTTGCTCCCGATTAATCTCATTACATTATGTCACATCACGTTTGCTTCGAGCACACTTTTTGTTGGGTTTTGTTGTTGTTGTCGTTGCTGCATATTTTTCGCTTTTATTGATACAGCCGTTCGGCATTAATTGGCGCTGGAACTTGTTGAAAAGTTTGCTGTTAAGCGATACACAAATAAGGCATCGCTTTATATACCATATAAAAATTATAGGGTGCCTTTGCTGGGGTAAAGAGTATTTATTAAAGTTAAAAAATATTTCTGTGTTACTGGAAATGTTTACAGAGGCTATTTTTGTTAGATATATAAACATTTCTAGAGGGATAACTGTCCAAACTGCTGCCGATTTTTTTTAATTCCCACGTCAATATCAAATATCTAAGTATAGGGCGGTGCAAAAAGTCTAGTAATACAGCAACTGGATTGCTGCAACTGATCAAGTCATGAGTAAACCAATGGGTTACCTGGATCATCGACCTTGCTGCCCATAGACTTCTCTTTTTTGGGGGTACCTCAAGTCAGTCGTCCACGTGCATGCGCCAACTACAGCAGTCTGGTAAAAAATTAACATACGCTACCTTAATGAGAAAATAAGCCCTGGGTAATCTAAAAAACTCTAGTGAAGATCGGATTTATTATTGAATAAAATTTGAGACCTCTTAAAAAGTACCTTATACATTTTTTGAACTTTTTAACGCGGAACATATTTTTCCGTTGAAATTTTTAACGATTTTTACATTAAATCCAAATAAGTTTGAAATTCATATACCTCTCGCACAAAACAGTTGAGTTCCACATAACTGGATCGGTTTCATGGAAATCGATATTTTTCCCACTGAAAGATTATACTATACTAATATATTATGCCATTGTAGGCAAAAAAAAATAGTAAGACTTTTTAATTTAAATTTCGCGCGAAAAGCCATTGTCGAATTTTTTTTTCCACGTTCGTTTGACGTCAGTGACATCTGTGCCAAATATCACATCAAAACAATCATGAGAGTTGAGTATGTATATCAGGTTGTTAAATAAGTTTCGTACGCTTGTCTTCCTGAAGTACATAAAGTGCAAGCGGCGATTTTAAGATGAGAGAAATTATTCAATAACGAATTTCAATGAAATTTTGTGTGCGGAATCAAATTTCTGGTGCCGAATCGTTCAAAATATAGCTGGAAAACAATGCTTTCCATGAAACGTAATATTACTGGGGATGAGTCTTGTATCTAGCTTACTACACGGACACAGATGATTAATCAACGGAAGATCGTGGCAAAGGTGAGACGGAGACGGAAAAAACTATCAAAGCAAGTCAAAAATCAAAGCTATGTTGACAGTTTTCTTCGATTTTCGAGGTGTGGTGCACTCCGAATACCTTTCGGTTGGCCAAACTGTCAACAAAGAATACTATTTGAGTATTATACGATGTTTACGCTAAGCTATTCGTAAAAAGAGGTTGATATTATGGGCCGACAACTCTTGGTTTCTGAACCACGATAAAGCACTGTTGCATATTGACATGATTCTTCATGAGTATATGCCAAATGTTTAACCAATATCGTGCCGCAACCTCAATATTCTAATGATTTAGCTCCGACTAGACTTCTGGCTATTCAGCAAATTCAAACTGTCGCTCCGGAGAAACCGTTTTGAGTAAGATGAAGGCATTAAACGTGAATCGCTACGCGAATTGAAGGTTATTCCGGAAATTGACTTTAACAACTATTTCGAGGAATGGAAGAAATGTTGGCACAAGTGTAATGTGCTCGTGGGGGACTACTTTGTGAGCGACAACATAGATTTTGAAGAATAAATTAAAAATCTAAAAAATAATGAACAAAGTCTGACTATTTTTTGCTTATAGTAGACTGTTTAAACATACATATATGGATCTACCTATCACCCAAAACTAAGCGAGACAGACATAGGGTTATATACATATATTATATACATACATATATTATATAAATGATCAGGAAGACGTGAAAAGTTCAAATCCGTTTGACTGTCCGTGCAAGCTGTAACTCGAGTAAAAATTGAGATATCTTGATGAGACATGGTATGCGGGTTTCTTAGTACAAAAAGCGTTCGTAAATGGGCGTAATAAGACCACTGCCATGCCCACAAATCGGCTAAAACCTATAAAGTGCCATAACTAAGCACCAAATTAAGATATAAAACACAGGGATCGCAGTAGCAAGGGGCACCTGTGTACAAAAAATTTTGAAAAAGTGGGCGTACCCCGCCCTCTAATAAATTTAATGTAGCTATGTAATAACCTATTAAAGCCACATCAACCAAATTTGCTAAACACAAATATTACAAGAACTTCTACCGACAGTGTGAAAATGGATGGAATCGGAGGATAATCCCGCTCACTCCCCATATAACGGTAACTGTTATGGGAGCCAGTGTGATAGGTGTGACACCGCCCACTTTTTCGTGAAATCCAATATCTTGGGACCCGTCTAACCGATTTCTACAAAATTTGGTTTGTGACGGTTTACACACACAAGGGCACAGTGCGAAAATGGATAAAATCAGACAACAACCACGCCTTCTTCCCATATAACACAATTTTAAATTCCACTTTATTGGTTCACTCTCCAGTACACAAATCAAGAAGCAATAAATATAACAGGATACAACTTTGTACGAATAATACGCTTAGTGTATGCCATCTTATGACCAAAAATTGTTGAAATCCAATAAAAACTGTTCAAGTCCCACGGTACCGTATATGTGGACCCCAGTATCTATAGTTGACTTTTGACCAGAAATAGCGGTCAATGTGCGAGATATTCAATTGAAATTGATAAAGAATCCTTTTCTGACAATAGCAATTGTGTGTGTCAAAAATGGGTTGAATCGGGTCAATACTTATCTTAGCCCTGTATACTAAAAAAAAAAATTTTTCTAACTTCCGGCTGACTTTGTGCCGCATATATCGGCCTATATATGAGTTATCTCAATGAAAGTAAGATAACTTGTTTTACTTATGACAGTGTATCCTTGTGCTAAAAATAAGTAAATTTGAGCGAAAACTCCTCTATAACTAATATCGTTATTTTCATACATCCGATTGATTTTTCTCTATATAATTGATTTTTTAGTATGTGGCATGTTCATAGTATGTGGTATTGGCAAAATTAGATAAAACCAGGTCGATACTGCTCCACCTCCCGTCTACTATATATAACGCTTTTCGATTTTTTATAATTTTCTAACAAAGCTTATGGCGTATATGTCGGACTTAAAAAGCGAGAAGTATTCATGATAGCGATTTTGACCTCGGACTTTTTTGTAGCAAATAAGATTTCCTACAAATGTTCCTCAAGAACATTTTTTTTGTAGCTTTTGTCATTTACGAGTAAATACAAAAAATGCAAATTTTATGGAAAAATCAGGTTTAGAGCCCTGTACTACCTCGCCGGTGTGAGTTACGACTTTAATGCACTTGGCACTTTTGTAGAGTGAACAATTTTGAGAAATATGCGTCTAAAGTCAAAGCGATGCCAATTCTGCAGGAATTTGAATATAAAAACTGACGATTGTAGTGTATTTTCATTGGGACATTTTTACATGCCTTGGTCCAGTTCTTAATGTTAATATTAAGGGCTAAAACTTTCAGGGATTTTTTTTAGGGTATTTCCAAGGAAATTTCGTGATGGTATTGAAACAAATTAACAGTCCAAAAAAAGAATACCCTAATCTATATACATATATATAAATTCCCTTGGTTTTCGATCGTCTGGTTGACGTTTTACACCTTAAAATATTTCCTTGGCTTTGATTCTAGCAAGTTATAAGAATATATGACAGTTGGTTGCACCCGAACTTAGCCATTCTTAAATTTCTTTCATTGTTCTTGCTAACATTTTATCACTATTTTCTCATTACTATACAGTTTATATATTAACTCCCCTGCTAATAAGCATCGTTGGTTCCTTTGTTGTTTTTCATATTGACATTTCAGCAAACAAGACATAATGGAAAGTGGAATAAAAGCGTTATCTAAAGCGTGTCATCGATTGAGTGGAAAATTTATGTTTTGTTTTTGCTTCAGAAAAAATATCTATTATTCTTACTTTTGTACTGTTGCATGCTTAACGGTTTTGCCTATTCATGTTCAGTTACATATATGCTTGAATAATGGGTTTCTCGACAATAAATCTAGATGCATTTGTATGTCGGTTGCCTTTTATATTTCATGATTCGAGAACAAAAACAAATATTTATCATCGAAAATCGCTTTATTGTTTTTCAAAATGATTATTCTCCATTACGATCTATACACTTTTCTTTGTGTTTGAATAAATCGCGATTTATCACCTGACATTTTACCATAGACGTGTTTCGAAGCATCGTTATTGTACGCTATTAACATTTCTCTCGATCAATCGACACGAACCATTGACAATTTGTCTGGGATTCAAAGTGAACAAATTTTTTTGTAGTCAAATGTTAATTCAGTATTGAATGCATCCACGTCGAAAATTGTAAAAAGTAATCGGTTTGCGATTTAATTTCATTTTTTGGTTGAGAAGAATATTTTAAGTTAATGTTAACAATACAAATATCGGACATATGTTAAAACGTTCTGACTACGCATATGATCAAAAATGTCAAACTTTTCGATATAGTTTTGAGTTTCCAGATTGAGATGGTATATCTATATCTATATCTATATCTATATCTATATCTATATCTATATCTATATCTATATCTATATCTATATCTATATCTATATCTATATCTATATCTATATCTATATCTATATCTATATCTATTCTATATCTATATCTATATCTATATCTATATCTATATCTATATCTATATCTATATCTATATCTATATCTATATCTATATCTATATCTATATCTATATCTATATCTATATCTATATCTATATCTATATCTATATCTATATCTATATCTATATCTATATCTATATCTATATCTATATCTATAGCTATATCTATATCTATATCTATATCTATATCTATATCTATATCTATATCTATATCTATATCTACATCTATTTCTAAATCCACTGCAATAGGTAGGATAGGGAGATAATCTTTCAAAATATTATTCAAGTTTTCGGGGACTGCTATGGTTTATGTCAGTATATTAGGAATCATCAACTTCTTCCACTTCTTCTGTCGAAGGATCCAAAGAGCGAGGCAACGAGTTGGAACGGCTTGTGAATTTGGGTTCACCAAAAATTGCGAGATTTTCTTCTTCATGGTGGCTTAAAACCAAGTTGGACCAGGAAGATAATTTAATTTAAGTAAAAGTATACAGAATTGGCAGGCTTCCAATGAAAGACTAAAAGAATGGATCGGTAATTGATAAATGTTTACTGAAACTTTCATATATGACCATCGAAAAACCAAGGCCATGTTGTATGGTTTCGAGCTCAATTGACCTCTTTGTCTTCAAGCCAAATAGCCATAGGATTTATGGGTAACATAGTGAATATAATACGGCATAAAGCAGTCGGTATATGAGAGCTATGTAATGTGATCTGTGAGTGCGTGTTAAAAACAACCAATGAAAGGAATGCATTTAAAAAGTTTTGCTCGTTCATCTAGTATCAAATAACAGTAACGAATCTTAAGATTTATAACTTAGACAAATTAGTTTGTGATCACGTCATAGAAGCACTGATTTTCTCAGTGTGTTAAAAAATGTATCTGATTTGGAAAGCTTCTATAGTCACCCTTTTACAAGAAGAAAAAATCATATCCCTCTTGATCGAAACATTGCTTTTCTTCTACAAGTTTTCCCAAGGCATTGAAATCTACAGGTATATTATATGTGTGATGTAGCGCTCTTCTTTTCAAGAATATCTTCTCAAATTTTAAAATTACAATGCTAAATGCAAATTGGTTCCTTTCTAAAACCTCCGAGTAGTACATAACACAAAAAAACAGTGCCTTAAAATTTTAAAAATTTTCAGCCATATTCTTCAATTCCAATCATCATATTTCTCTTTCCAAATATTCACACATTTCGTCAAAAATGAAAAAAGTTCAACTCTTAAACAATAGTTTATTCAGTAAATGGTAAGTGATGATAAAAAGTCTCAAAGAGACTCTTCTACAGCCATATTAGCATTCACCTTTTATGGACAGCCGGCGTGCTGTGTTCGCTTTTTTGTATTTGTTTGTGGGTTTCAGTGAAATTTTAGTGGAGCATAAATAACTTTTTGATTTTCAAGTTTTTTCTTCGGCATTCATTTGTTTCTGCTTGTACAAGTTTTTCGTGCCCTTTGACTCTTCTTGTGCTGCTTTGCGGCAAACTGGCTTTTGCATTTAATTCGCTTTTATTTTATTAGCATTGATTGCTCAAAGAAAGTTTCAACGCCCCAACACAACATCTCGTGCTCTCGGTGGTTCGGTGATGGCAATAAAAATGTCAAAGCGTTGCTTTATTGAAGTTTGCCTGAGTTATGAGTTGCGGGTCGAAAGTGTACGAGGCAAACGTTTTTCAAGTGTTACATGACAGCAATAAACAAAAGTTTATGCATATACCGTTATGCACATACATAAGCATGTAGTTTTTTAAGTGGATTTCTTAACTAAGGCAGTACAAATATTGTGTGGCCCAAATTATGGTTTCTTTCAATTTGTAGTACACACAAGTTCTTTGTGTATTCGAGAGGGTATTGAGAGTTGAATATGTTTTCGTGCTTGTGTTAGCATCAGCCGATTGTGGAGTCTTGTGTGTCCTTCATAGTGGAGAGCTATAAAGACTAAAGTGCAATTTTGTCGTCGCCCAGAGGCGTTAAAACACCATGTCATCGAAATTAAGAAGCTAGAGGTCGATTATGGTTTGGAGTCCCCTTCGAGTGTGGGAAGTTGAATATATAACTGGTATAAACACATTTGGCCGAAATAACGAAATATAGAAATCTCTTTAGCTGTTTTACTAGTTTACTGGAGTATTTACATACATCATATTGGATTTTCGAGACCTCGAGTGAAGTGAATGAGTGAATTGCCCAACCTACAACTGGTATAAATCACACTAACAATCATAATCAAAAATATTTAGTATCGAAAGATATTATACCAGTTAACGTATTACTTCGCGGAATTCGCTCCAACTCACCTACTTAAGCAAGTGGCAATTAATTGGTATAAATGCCATAGACTGACACAATAAAACAGATTTTCAGTTCAACGAAGGTCTACATAAAGTAGCATGGTTGCCATAATGAAATAGAGAGAAAATTTCAGCCACACTTTAGTGAATAGTGAAACGAACAGTCAACTGGGATAAACTGCCATAATTAATTTAATGTAGCGTAATAAAATGTTATGCCAGTCCAGTGGCCAGTACCTGCGTAAAACCAAATTCAGGAATTTGCGTATCAAATAAGAACTGGTATAACTCAATTAAAATGTCGTAATGAAATATACTACATAGATAATATATTACCAATAATATATTACCAGATAGGAATAACCGAATCTCATAAGCTCTTGGTAAAAAATCAGAACTTAAATAGCGTTGAAGTTATGCTGCCTAAAAAAGATATTTATACAAACCGCCTATAAATCGTTTTACTTTAGCTATGACGTAACAAACATTAAACTGATGTAAATTTAATGGACTGGTATAAAGACATAATAAATCATAGGAAATGGTTACTGTAGTCTATTGGAGAGCTTGTAGGACCAGAACAGAAACGAAAAACAAACTGGCATAATTGCAAATGGAGTAGAATGAAATTATATCACTGTCTAAAAGAGGTACTCAAACGTGCTGCTTTCAAATCGCTTCATTTTAGCAATGACCTATCAAATACTAAACTGGTATAAATTGAATAAACTGGTATAAAGACAAAATACATCATAAAAATAATATTGAAGTGTCTGTAATACCAGAACACAGACAAAGAACAAACTGGTATAATTGTAAGTGGTGTAAAATGAAATCACTATATTATTTTTATGTGGTTTTCGAAGCGGCAAAAAGTTAGCGAGTACACATTCGAACTTCTAATTAGTAGAATGACACAATACACGTTATGTAGCACAGTATGCATTTCTTTGACGTACGTTAAGAGATAGTATGTTTTTTCAAACATTTAAGACGGTGTATCGAACAAAAACTGGTTTAAATCACATTAGTTGTTATAATAAATTAGTTCATTAACAATTAATCAAATAGTAATTGATCTTTTACAAAGCATTCGTTCCGCCAAAATACTGGTTTATACTTCTAACTGGTATAAATACAATAAAACAAACAAATACATATAACAAAATCAGTAATATTGTTATTTATCAAACATTTGAGAGTAAAAAATTGAACAACTAACTAGTATAAATCACATTAGTTATTATATTCAAAATATTTATGATATTTATGTGGTCTTCGATTGGACAAACACATTAATGGGAAGCTTGTCGAATCATCAACTGGTATAAAACTTTGCAATAATCTAATAAGAGCGATAAAATATAAAGCAGTCGCAACTACATCGGTAACAATTGCTCTTCATACGCTCTACTCTTTGCCAAATTTTCCAACAGGGCCTCAATAACTGTATACTTGTACCTGTGTTCGTATTTATTGCATGCTGTATAATACACTTATAGGCTTAAAATCTTTAATGCTCTCGTGTAGAAGCCGCTTTTGATGCAATTTATACGAACCGCAACGTGAATTCTCCTTTTCTTTTTCCAATTTAAATGTAGAAGATAAAAGGTTTCCGCAATTTGCGGTAATTACAGCAAATCACTTTCGCATGCAAGTTGCCAATGAGTATGCGAGCGGCAATATACATATGTGCGAATATTTGTACATATTAGGGTGTCCCTTATTTTTTGAGTTGATTTTGTTTTTGCAAATGAACCCGGAAATTTCAGTTCTTCTCTAAAATTATAGATTCAGTGTAAACAATTCAATTGATACAATGTTTATATCAAATTTCATATTTAGCAGCGGATTTTTTAATATTTTTCATTAAAAAACTAAATCTAGAGCTTTCAAATTTCACATTTTAGTACAAAGTTCTCTGCGCTATAAAAAAGATCTTAATAATTTTTTTCATAAAAGCATTATTTTAAAATTAAAAATTATACGCGCTTAAACTCATGTATCAAATGACCTGAGCCTTCATACAAGTGTTGTATGCATTCAGTGTTGCTCATACGACATGGTGTACTAAGTGAATACAATGCAAACTAGGAATCACAAGATCCCATATTAAATATATGGGAAAAATAAAGTGTTTAAGGCACGATAAATTGAAAACAAAGAACTTGTTTACAGTGGGTCATGGATATTATAGAACAGAAAGGACTAGCTCAGCGGCATTCAGTGTTGCTCATACGACATTGTGTCCTCAATGAATATATGTAATACATTTCAGGCATAAGTTTAACGGCGTATAACTTTGAAAGCAATATTTGTATGAAAAAAAATGTTCAGAACGAATTTGTAGCGCAATAAATTTTGTATTCGAAAATTACTTCTCCAAGGTTGTAGACTTTTTTGCTGTGGAGAGAAAAGCTTTCTTGTAAAGAATCAAAAAATTCCATATATAATATAAGGGAAAAATCAAGTTTTTAAGACAAAGCGAATTGAAAACAAAGAGATTCATTAAGTTGAATTCCTGTTTACTTGGTAAAAACGGCAACTTAGAAGGGCGTTTTCAAAACAAATATGAAACACAGACACCCTAATACAATACAGCACTATTCCGCTGCGTGTATGTGCAAGCGCATGTGCGGTAATGCAAAATTACGGCTCTACGCTGAATCAAGATCGCCATGTATACAGACGCTATACTCATATATACACAAACATACTCACGTGCATATGTATGGAGGATGCGCCGCCTTACGCGTAAATACATTTGTGTTGTTAATATTGTTTTTATTGCTGCTTTAGTTGTTGCTGCTGCGGTGTGGTACATTAAAGTAATTTGATTTTAATGTGATTGCCACACTATAACAACAACAGCAACAACAACAACAACACAGTTTACAAACTTGCAATGCAACCGAGTACTTAGTGTAATGAAAGGATAGCGCTTGGAGCACTTTGAGCATTCCGTAGGTTTGTGCCGCACACGTCTCGAAGGAAAAGAATTTTAATGAATGCAAATCCATTAATGACGTCATCTTAATAAACAGCATAAGTAACGGCAGTGCTACACTTGAGTGCAAGTCTAAAGCCACACACATTAAAATGAATAGTTAATAAGGATTTATTTATTTAAAACAAAAACAAAAACAAAAGCGAAAACAAATACAACAGCAACAACAAAAACAATAGCAACAACAAAAAGCGAAGTCAACAACACAAAGCGAGGTCAACAACAAAAAGCGAACGCAGTTTATCGTGACTTCCACGCTGTGAGTTGCTTATGCAAAATTTATTACTTCCTTTGGTAATTTGTTCGGCTTCTCGAGGTAAAGGCGCAGTCGATAAGCGTTAAGGCTTCATATTGAGCCAATATTATGAATATTTAATTTTGAATAAAGCCGCATGTCCACGTGGAATTTATTTTAAGTTTTACCTTTATTATATTCGTGTGCAACTTGTTGCTCAAGCGTTAAAATTCGCCAAATGCTCGATGAAATTCGGTTTGCTCATGGGTTTTGCGGATTCCAGCTTACCATAAGTAAACAATAAACTAAGGGCATTCGGTTTTTTCGAAAAAAATGTGAAGCGGCTTAGAGTACACGTTAGTGTCTCAACTCATTAATTACTGGTAGAATAAAAAAATATGGAGTCGTGTGATTTTTTTATACTAAATAGCCGCTTTAACAAAGACTAAGAGAAATTCAAATACTTTTTCCTCACTTCCAGATTAAATTATCAAAATTATATTTTTTGAAGGCTCTAGACTCTGTACATGGTGGTCTGCCGCATATTCAGCTGAATTTTTTTACAATGTATAGTCCCTTGGGTGAGTAGTAATTAAACTGCCACTATGCCCACGAAGCGCTTGTTCAAAATATGCACAAATTCAGTAACTCTAACCTCCGAAAGTTTCAGTAAAGAACATTTATGTTTTAACAATTTTCACCTTGAATAGGCCTGCTGCTTTCCAGGTTTAATACAGCTATCTCATGAGGTATGCAACCTATATTAAACTGAGTCAATAAAAAATTGTTAGAAGATCCAACTGTGGAGACTTATAATAAGTGCGTAACTTAGTATGGAATGACCATTTTAAGAAACTTGAGGACGATTTAGTTGGCTTCAAACCACATAACATTAGCTATGGCGTATCAAAAGTTAAACTGGTATAAATTTAATAGACTGGTATAAGGCATAATAGACCATAGAATACGGTTATTATAGTACACTGGAGTGTCTAGATGACCACAAGAGAGACAAAAAACTAACTGGTGTAATTGCAAATGGAGCAGAATGAAATTATATCACTTTTATGTGGTCTTTGAGGCAGCAAAAAGGTAAATAATACCAATTCGAACTTCTAACTGGTATAAATGTAATGACATCATCAACTTTGCAAAGCAAATGGTATAACTCATCAAACAATCAAGACAATTAAGCTCGTTTGGTTAAAGGGAAAATCCTAAACACCGTTTCGATCTCACCCAAGAGTAACTAAATGTACTAGCAGATTCTTGATGTTATCCTTCTATTGAGGAGATTCTATTCATGAAACGGTGGTCAGTGTGAAGTACGTGGGGCTTATCCTTGATAGTATGGTCTAATAGAAGCCCTCATAGAAGTCAAATATCGAGAAGTGAGAAAGGAATGCATAGGCCGCGTTATACTGTAGTATAGGCAACCACAAGCTAAGCAGCTCGAGTGTGGTCAAAGAGCGGTCCTTGCTGACATCTGTGATGCAATAAAAGCAACAGCGGTAATGGTACTTACACCTGTAAGTGGCAGGTGCTTGGCGGCTAAGTCTATTAAATAGACTAACGAAAGCTGAGTAAATGAGAGGTACCCTGCAGAGACACACTGAAATTCCAAACTGTTTCGATTGCAATCTGGATCATTGTGTCGCGTATATTATTCCGGCGGTTTTACCTCGGTTCACATACCTGCGACGATTTTGAGGGCCGAAGCGGAGGAAACTACTAAGAGGATGAGCTGGCTAAGGTTTCCCTATTTCATCCGTTGTGTGGAATTTTGTGAGCTCAGAAAGCGCTGACCAACCAACAGAACTCGTGGAACTGCGAAATTCTCTAAACGACCCATAATAAACTGTAGGAAAACCTTCCAACTACCTACTCTTAGAAAGACCAAACTGGCCCTAATTGGAAGTGTTCTAACTGGTTATCTCGCGGTGAGGCAAAATATTTCATTTAGTTTTAGTTAGAAAGAAAGCGAGGTGAAATGATCTTGTCTAACTCACTTCTAATGACTGGCTTATGTTAGACTGGGATTGAAATAACTCCGCCTTAATAAGTTTGTAGTGACCTAAAGACGTAACGTCGTTCCATTAAGATCTAGTGATCCACTTTTAGTGGGACCCATCGAATTTGGATCAACCCTATGAATTAACCTAACCTAACTAACTACAGAACAAGTCGAACTTTTGAATTACAACAATTTCTAAAAACTAAGTTTTTGTAAATATTTCGAAATATCAGCTAAAACTAGCTAAGGTATTAGTATAAAACATTACCAAATTTAAATCCCGCCATTTGGTAGCTTTACTCGGTTCTTTTTAGATATCACGCTTAGTATCCAAAAATCACTTACAAAAATAATTGTATAGAAGCTCTGTCAATATACATTATTTAGTATATGAAAGCTAATAGTAAGTGGCACCTGTGGAAAAAAATTTCAAAAAAGTGGGCATGTCCCGTCCTCTAATAGGTCTAATGTACATACGTACATATCTCTCAAAGCGCTCAAACCAAATTCGCTAACATAAATCCTATAAGAACCTCTACCGACAGTCTGAAAATAAACGAAATCGGATCACAACTTCGCTCACTCCTCATACGGTACTCTCGGTACTGCTAAAAACTACTATAAGCGTGTTAAATCAATAGTCAACAAGTAAGGAAGGGCTAAGTTCGGGTGTCACCGAACATTTTATACTCTCGTATTATAAAGTGATAATCGAGATTTCATTATCCGTCATTTACATATTTTTCAAATATGTACCGCATTTTTGTAAAGTTTTATTCCGCTATCATCATTGGTTCCTAATGTTTATACTCGTATTATACAGAAAAGGCATCAGATGGAATTCAAAATAGCTTTATATTGGAAGAAGGCGTGGTTGAGAACCGATTTCACCCATATTTCGTACATGTCATCAGGGTGTTAAGAAAATATTATATACCGAATTTCATTGAAATCGGTTGAGTAGTTCCTGAGATATGGTTTTTGGTCCATAAGTTGGCGAGGCCACGCCTATTTTCAATTTTTAAAACAAGCCTGGGTGCCGCTTCCTTCTGCCATTTCTTCCGTAAAATTTAGTGTTTCTGACGTTTTTTGTTAGTCGGTTAACGCACTTTTAGTGATTTTCAACATAACCTTTGTATGGGAGGTGGGCGTGGTTATTATCCGATTTCTTCCATTTTTGAACTGTATATGGAAATACCTGAAGAAAACGACTCTGTAGACTTTGGTTGACATAGCTATAGTAGTTTCCGAGATATGTACAAAAAACTTAGTAGGGGAAGGGGCCACGCCCACTTTTCCAAAAGAATTACGTCCAAATATGCCCCTGCCTAATGCGATCCTTTGTGCGAAATTTCACTTTAATATCTTTATTTATGGCTTAGTTATGATACTTTATATGTTTTCGATTTTCGCCATATTGTGGGCGTGGCAGTGGGCCGATTTTGCCCCTCTTTGAACTTAACCTTCTTATGGAGCCATGAAATACGTGTACTAAGTTTCATCATGATATCTCAATTATTTTATTTTTTTCAAGTTACAGCTTGCACGGACGGACGGACGGACAGACAGAAATCCGTATTTCAACTCTACTCGTCACCCTGATCACTTTGGTATATATAACTCTATATCTGACTCTTTTAGTTTTAGGACTTACAAACAATAAAACTATAATACTCTCCTTAGCAACTTTGTTGCGAGAGTATAAAAATTTCCGAGACATTAAATGTTATCGCCGTGACAGCTTTAAAAGAGCCAAAGTAGAAATTAGTCAATGGGCGTGGCACCGCCCTGTTATAGATGAATTCACATATCACAGGACCTGCTCGACCGATTTCAGTCAAATTCGGCACGTGACACTGTTTTAGTATTCCTTGTTACATTACGAAAATTGGTGATATCGGGCTACAACCATATCTCCATATAACACAGACTTACATAAATATACATATGTTGATTCTTTTACTTTCGTGGATACCTATCAAGAAGTATTAAATAAAACAGTGCTTTAATGTAAGCCACGTTATTACCCAAAATTGCGCAAATCAAAACAAAACTGTTCAAGCTTTCAAATACCGGAATTGTAGACTCCAGTATCTATAGTTGACTTTTGACCAAAAATATCGGTCAATGTATGGGATATACAATTGAAATTCAGAGATACTCTTTTCTAAGTATTAATATCTCTGTGTACCAAAAGTTGATGGAATGGGGTCAATACTTCCCTCAGCTCTCATATACCAAATATAAAGATTTGCGAACTTCCGGCTCAATTTACTGCAAATGATCGGTGACTATATGTGAGGAACCTCGGTAAAATCTTAGGAGCATTTTATTAACCTCAGCTCTTCTATAATAAATAAGATATTCAAAATGAGCTGAGCGTATAATATTGCTCTTCCTTGGTTATTAATTTTTAGTTTAAGAAGCTCTGTATTGTTTGTATACTTTGAACATCTTTGGTTTGGTGTTTAAGAAAGTCCAAGTTTTATTAAAGATCTTAAGTTTATGCATACTATGTTGCGCATTTTTTGTAGTTAAAGAAATTCTGGGCTCATTCTGGTATATTTTATGTATATATGATATGAAGTGTCAAATTATTCAGCCATGAGGCCTTCTACAATTCTCATTAGTCTGCCATATTTGTCATTTTATATCGAAAACAGGGTTCCAACTCCATGAGCTCAACAAAAAACGGCGAGTTAAGGAAAAATAATTTGTTGGGTAAACTAGGAATTAATATACAACAACAACAATAATATAAACACCAAAATTGACGATAAACTTAAATGTATTAACATACAACTTGAGCTCAGAGCAACCGAGTTAGCATCAAAATTCTGATAAGACCAAAATAGCACTGGTTAAGGTATATATTATTATTCGTATTACTTTAACACTCACTACTCCAAGCATAGCTGATTTTTGCAATTTGTATTAAATTTAATTTCCTAGAAAGCAATATTAAGATGCAATTTGCGCTCAGCGCCGTCAAAGCCATATAAAAGGCAACTACATACATGTATATATATATATATATGTACATATGTATTTACATGGTGTTATTATTGACTCACTCGAGTAGTGCCGAGATTTATGCGATTATCTTGCACATTAAGTTTTGTGCAGCCAAGCGTTTAGTTATCTACAGAAAAAAGTTACGTATACGCACTGTTGAGCAACTATAATAATATGGCTGAAACGCTTGATGTTCTGCATAATTTTGCAATAATTATGAACTAATGTTGTTGCTAGTGGTAGTTTTTTGTATACGCTTCCATAACTAAACAGTGCACGGATAATATATATATATATATATTAGAAGGATGCTGATGCATTAAGCTGCAGTCAGGCATTGTTAGTTAAGCGATTGGAGTTTATATTAAATTTTAATAGAGTTTGATGTTGATGTATATAGTTAGCATATTTCGAGTACAATATATATTTATATATTCTTCTGTTGTCGCTTCACGCCAATATATAAATATATAATATTTTAAGGGTAACTAATGAAATTCCTCCCCGCCAATGGCTGCAAAATAATTCACATTTTTTTCTTCGACGCAACCATATTATTTTGATGGCATATTAAATGGAATAATTCGCCTGCGGTGCCATACTCAATTTACTTTGCGGAGTTTCATCATTGCCGGTGTAAAGCAAAAAATAAAATGTCTGCCGAATGAGAAGCCGCTATTAAATTTATAGTCCACTAGCCGCTGCTGCGCTTTGCTGCAGCTTGTCACGTCTCAATCAGCGCTCGCTTCCGGTTATGCGGCATTCTAATTGGGGCTAACAACCCAAACGCAGTGTCCTTCGTAATGTGGATGGTGCACGACCCCTTACGAAGCGTCAGTCAATGTAAAAATAAGCTTTGTCCTTCTCTAGCGCGATAAGTAAACTGGAGAAGACGAAGCAATATGCACAATATATTTTAAGTTATGTCTTGTAGAGTTTGAAAGGAAGTGTACTTGGAGTATTACAGCTTCTGTGCTTTAACAATGCGCTGGGAAAAAGCTTCCGTTATGAAGAATATATCTGTATAATTTCAACTTATTTGGTTATCCGCGAATAAAACGAGATCATTTTTTAATTCGCTGACCTTTCATTTTTGAGTTTGATTGTTTTCGAATTGTTGTTGTCCAGCATTAGTATATCGATATTGATATCTATAAGACGGTTTACTAGGAATTACATGTGGGATAATGATGAGACTTATTATTTGTAACTAAGGTGATAGGAATTTTAATTCACCACATTTGGGAAAGCCTAGCGAGGATTAAAGTTGACAAATCGGAACAAAATGTAATCGATTGTGCGTATCTACAAAGGCAAAAGATGAGAGTTTAAATTTTACCTATGATTAGCGGCGCGATAATTGGAAGAAGTCTTGACAGATAACTAAAGCGCAAGTTTCGATCAGAGGTACTAGACAAAGATTTGCTTAGCATTGTAAAGATTTGTTGCGGCTCTGTATCTTGCCGATAATCGCGGTCGTATGAGGAGTGAAGGAGCATAGACTCTAAAATCCCTCATCATCCCCGTCCAGCTAGTTAGTACAGTGGCATGGACGATGACAAATTCTGATGAGTCAGCCTTACGAGTTTTCGGGTTTTCTATGGAAGATTTATAGACCTTTACGAATTGGCAACGGCGGATACCGCAGTCGATAGGACAATGTGATATACGAAATATACGACGGTATTGACATAGTTAAGCGAATTAAGAGACAGCGTTGGAAAGACCAGGTAGAGAAGGAACCGGTTACCGTTGTAATCTCTAAATGAGGCGAAGCAACGAAAATAAAGAACGACTGGTGCGCTGTTGCAAACTCGGCTATAACCGCGTAGACAGTGTTTACGCAAATAAAGAAGAAGAAGTAAGTAGGAGGGACGTTTGTCCACATATTTGGCATAAAGGGGCTATCAGCAGGTTTAGAAATATGTATGTTGACAAATTTTGGGAGGGAATTACTAGATTTTAGCAGCACTATTTGCATTATGATGCTTTTGAAAACGATGTAATATGGCGAAAGATCATCATTTTAATCCGATTTTGGCCATTTCCGAACAGCAATAGGTAAACCAAATTAATTTACCGCTATTTTAGCCTTGAATGAGGGACGGTTAGGTAGAACCTCTGTTATCAATTTAATTTATTTAATTTTATGTGTATCTCGATTAGTTTTAGGTGTCACAAGCAATCACGGCCTAATTATTAAACCGTAGAGAAAAGAAATCTGTCTTTTCAAAAGAAGAACAAAAATGTCGTAATACATCATTAAGACGTAGAACCATTATACCACCGGGTCCTTTAAAATCACTCGAAGTTAACCTTGATAACAACTCAAGCTGAAGATAATACAGTGAGAGCAAGGTTTTCAAACCCCTTCGAATCTGGAACCCGTGCAAAATAGCCATTTCCCAAAGTGGGGTTATGATTTCACTTGATCTATTGGCTCTACATAACTGTGCGCCCTTCCAACCATCCCATATTAACATAAACTCCGGAAGTGACGGGTTTGCTTGCTGAGGTAATGCAATGTTCATGAACAAAGGTTCTTCATGCAATACATATTCAAATGAAGTCAATCAATGCTTTCGGTCAGCCCGATCATGATTTTAGGGCATGGGAGCCAAGCGCCATACTCGATATTGTTAATGAACTCGAACTAAATTAACAATAAAAACGAGAAAAAAATCTATGAGATTTTAAACACAATTCTACATATTCATCGACGGATAAAAGAGTATAATAGGATCAGAATCTCAGCCTATAATAATATAATTCTATAAGCAGAAGGTAGATTCAATATAAAAGACTACAATTCAGTTTTTCAGGTATAAATTTTTGGCATAGTAATAGAAAATGTGAAAAGAGACCTTCTGCTTTAACCAGTAAATCAATAAACATTATAGTAGACAGCCAAGCGGCAATTAATGCTATCAGTAGCCAGGACCAAGTCTCTATGTGATTAGGTGTTGCAATCGGGCAATAACTAGACTCAGTAAGTAACTAGGTTGATATCAACTGCATACCCATTCATGAAGGAAAAGAAAAGAAAGCGGCAGTTGAGAACATAATTTTCCTTAACTGCCCCGCGACAGCTCCTTTATGGGTTGTTTGAAGCAGTGGATCCTAGATGAACATCTCAGTTCTTAAAACACTAGCAACACTGTTACTTTGTTTAGTGACCAAAAAGCTTCTACCTCTAGACAAAGAGAAACTTAGTAATACTGTAGAGGTATTATCTATTCTTTAGACTTCTTTTTCGAAAAAATAGGAAAATGCGCGGAGTATGATGAAAGGCTGCAACATAACCTTTGTGAATGGCCAGCGATCAGCCGGCTGAGAAGGGATATATTCCACCTGGAGCGCCAAAAATCGCTCGTTTGAGAGGCGATTGACAGGGCCAGTCGATTACTTCAAATCCGTTGTTTTGAAGTCAAACTTAGCTACACGAGAAGTGTGTTTCGGATCATTGTCTTGCTGGATGGTGATGACCCCCACAACTCCTTGTCCCACATATCTTGCTTCCTGCATAAACCTTGTTAAAGTATATCAACGTATATATAGGCATCCATTCGCCCGGCAAGCCTTACGCATTCTCTCACTCCCTCCATTCTTATGCATCTTCATATCATTACAATACTCCCTCCAAACATCACCGTTGGTTGAGCAATACAGCTAGTCAAAGGAGTACGCTGTTGTCTTCACTCACCTTCGCCCGGCTTTTTCCAGATGGTTTAATTATGTTTCGTTCGGCCATATGATTCGCATCCAGTCATTTTGAGTGTAGATTTCATATTTTTAGCAAATTGGAGTTTTTGAGTAGTTTTCGCAATTTCTTCCTGATAGCTTCTCTTGTCACATTTACTCCATCCCTATGGAAGATATTGCACCTGCTTTGGCCCACATTTTCAAGCAAACCAACCTTTATATGCCTCACAAAGCGCCTTTCCAGTGTAACATTAAAAATTCGCTTTTGTCCAGGAGTGTTCTTTATGCAAAAAGGGCTCATTGGTTGTCCTATTTTTGAAAAGCAGAGCAATATTATGGAAATCCACACTTTTTTATTTCACAAAGTCAACTAATTACCACATGTCTTTTTCAACATCTGTAAATATATATACGAAAGGTAACGGCATATTTCGAGTAATTGCTGTATTACAAACTGACATTTTATAGGCTTACGTAGTGAACTAAATATATTAAAAAAATTACTTTAAAAAGGAAAAAACACTGTAAAGTGTATTTGGAATTTTATAATGATATTCAAGGTCCGGCACTCGAAGTGTAACCAATTAAAAAAGCCATAAATTCGATTTGGAAAATTATTTTCATTTATTTTAAAGTAAAAAATCTGTAAAAATAATCATAAATTCAGGAACAATTCACTTTTGCTCGATATGACCTCCTTTTGCCTTAACTATGGCCTTGACTGTCAAGAAACGAATCGCAAGCTGCCGAATGTGACTCGCCGGTATTTTGGCCCACACCCGGACAATGGCTTTCTTCAGCATCTCGAGACTGGTATATATTTTTTACCTCGGACCTTGCTCTCCAAAACGGGCCAGAGAGAATAATCCATTGGATTCGCATCTGGTGAATTCTAGAGCCATTGTGTGGTCATAATGAAGTTCGGAACGTTGTTTTTCATCCATGCATTGCTCAATTGGACATTTTTTTTCGTCAGAAAACACAATGTTCGGCAACTGCTTCGCTCTCTCAAGTCTTACTTGTTGTAAGGCTTGAGCTTGAGCTCATTTTTCAATATGCGTCGAATGCTGCGGTCGGATATTTTCAGTTCTTTAGCCATTTAATTGGCACTTCGTCGAGGATTTCGTTCAAGTCGCTTCTTAACTTTCCGAACCCTCTCACGTGACGTTGCAGTCTTTTGATGACCACCTCCACGGCGTTTTGCGATGCTACCACTATCATTGTAACGAGTGATGGTGCGATAAACAAAAACTTTATTCAAATTAAGGTGTTTGAGCTCACGAACAATTGCTGGCTGTGATTTTCCAGCTAAATATATTACGTTTGAATTCCATCGCTGATCACTTTTTTTTGCGTTCACTTTTGGCAAAACGCTTTTATACACTTGTGAACAATACTCCGAACTGTCATTCAGGAAATTTATAAACAGCTGATTCCAGTGCGACAGCTGCGTGAACGGTCTGAAGTTGGTTACACTTCGAGTGCCGGACCCTGTAATATATATGTATATACTCATGAGCAACCATTATAATTAGATTGGGATCTTACACCTTGCTTTGAAATGTGTTGTCATTATCTATCTTAAGCAGTTCGGACTCAGATTTGGAATTTACATTTCGTAAATCACACTGTTACATAGTGTAACATGGCACCAAATTTAATCAAGAAAGCGTACAGTTTCTAATTATTTGCCACTAAAATGAATATTTGGATATTCTTGTTCTTCTTCGAACGCAAATCGAATTCATTCAATTGCATTAAGCGTAGAATGCATTCTTCGAATTCTTATGTCTACGAGTGTCATAAGGTGAGCTTCCTTTGTATGTGCATATAATATGTATATATCTGTGTCCATATGTAGTTTGCAAATGTTTGTGCTTACTTATAGATACACACACCGCTTGCAAATGTTGAAAGAGTTTGCCAAAAGGAAATATTTATTCTTGCATTTTAACATGCACAAAGTTTTCACTTCATTTTGTTAAATTGTTCAGCTTTTTTACCTTGCAAACTCAAAGAACTTTCACCACAAATTATGCAAACTAATTTTAGCAGGTGGCAAATTCAAATATTTGCATAGCAAAGTTGAAAATCGTAGGGTGAGTATGCAAGCAGCGATTAAAAGGGATTTTCTTAAGACAAGTGCTGGCGTGTATGTTTTGTATGTGGAACTGGGCTTTATACATTGTAGGTCTTATATAGTAGTAGTATATTCTTTACTGATATTCTTAACATATTCATAAGTGTATAGAAAGTGAGAGTCATGCCAATAAAGCCAGGACAGGATATTTTACCATCTGAATATGAAAAGTTAGAAGACTTCCTAGATTACAGTTATTTAAGACTTGAGGGAATTGGCCGAATCTGGCCGAACATTTTGCTGCTTTTAACGTGCAGAATCGGCAAAACTGGCAAAGTAGGCGATATAAAGACTGCTTCTGATATCTCCTGTGGGTTAGTAGATAATGAATTTAACCGCTGCTGGGAAGGTTTATTTCCATTTGGAAAGGTTTTTATATCTCATATGCTTCTCCGCCGTATGACCTCATATACCGGAGGCCAGAATTCTAGCTCATTATCTTACATTATATGTAGCAGTAGTAATCAGAAATCTCTTATTTCCTTCTCAAGAGTCAGAAACTACTGTGTTAATTAAGAAAAGTCCTACCTTAAGAATAGACGTACGTCATATCGTAAACTTTGAAAAATAATATGCATGGAATTACATTTAGTTTTCATCATAAAATATTCTTAGTAAGTAAATTTACCCTATGAACTTCCTCATTGCTCCAATCACCAACCGTGCATTACAACCAACGCACCATATGCTTTCATACACTTCGGTGATAAGTAAATTGGCACATATTCACTACATTCGTATGCCTTTTGCTCTACCTACTCGGGCTCTTAATCAGAAGTTCCACTCTGCTACGAATGATTTGTTATGCAAAACATCACCAGGTAAGCTTTGCATACACTCAACAGTTTTCATTTAAAAAGTCAACCAGAAATCCACTAGACAAACTCAAAGCAAAGCAATTCATCACACTTTTGCAATTCAAGAAAGGATGGCCTGAAATTATTATGCAAGTCGAAATGAGGCTTATGCATGCAGAAATTGCTGTGGTTAGACACGCAAGTGAATGTAGATGGGAGTTCTATAGTGAACTGTTGTGAAACGTGCCAGTTTTAAACCAGTTGTCTTGAAACTAGTATGAAACATAAATAAATGTGGTTAGCAGAATATTCTGTGCTAAATGTTTTTTGGTCATAAGTCGATTGGTCGACCTTTCATGATTTTTTTCCCTTTCCGGTTTTGTACATGGACCAAGTTGTATGCTAAACACCAAAGTTGGTACTGATTCGACTGTAGCGCCAAATGTGGGGGTGTTATAAAGTCTCAATTCCAATAAATACAAAGACAAAGCTTTGAAATTTTAGTTGTAATAAATTGAAAAAAATTTTAATAAATCGTTTCATAATGAGTAGAGTTCTTTGGTATTTATTCGGACCGGTTATTTTCTTTTCGGGCAAGTTTTACGTTAGTATGAAATCTTGAGTTGTAAACCTTTTGGACCAGTTCTACTTTAGTCGAATAATTGTATTGATTTCTAAACCAATTCTTATTAGACCACTTTCGTTTCAGTTAAAAATTTCGAAACCTCAGCTAGTATTATTTTCAGACAAATTTGACAATTCGAAAAAATAACTTGCTGAATAATCACTTCATACTTAGTAGAGCTCTTTGGTAGTTTTTCGGACCCGTTAAGGTTTTTTCGGGCCAGTTTTACTTTAGTAGAAAATTTCGAGTTGTAAACAGGCACTTTTCGGACCAGTTTTATTTTAGTCTAATAATTAAATCAACTTCTAAACTAGCGCTTCTTGGACCATTTTCATACAAAAATTTATCTTCAACCTAGTTCGTCATTTCATTCAAGGATAAGAATTCAGATATTTATAGTATGTGAGTGTGGGTAGAAATAGGTGAGTGGCAGCAAAGAATATTCATAGAGTTTAGGTAGTTTAATATGATTATGCTAATTTCAAACATACATATGTATGAAAATACATCTCAATTTAGCCACGTGTGTTTAAGTAAAGCACTTGAAATATGGCAAGCGATAGATTATGTGAATGTTCGACGGCGATTAGAAACGAGTAAAGTGGTAAATATGATTCAAACTGTAGAAATAATTTGGGTAATTCATTATCTGAGTGTTCTCTTCTATAGAACTTGGTTATTTTGTGTTAAGTACATATTAAACAAAAAAGGAAGGGCTAAGTTCGGGTGTCATTGAACATTTTATACTCTCGCATGATAAAGTGATAATCGAGATTTCATTATCAGCCATTTACATATTTTTCAAAAAACCGTATTTTTGTAAAGTTTTATTCCGCTATCATCATTGGTTCCTAATGTATACTCGTTTTATACAGAGAAGGCATCAGATGGAATTCACAATAGCGTTACATTGGAAGAAGGCGTGGCTGTGAACCGATTTCACCCATATTTCGTACATGTCATCAGAATGTTAAGAAAATATTATATACCGAATTTCATTGATTTTTTTTTAGTGATTTTCAACATAACCTTTGTATGGGAGGTGGGCGTGGTTATTACCCAATTTCTTCCATTTTTGAACTGTATATGGAAATGCCTGAAGGAAATGACTCCGTAGAGTTTGGTTGACATAGCTATAGTAGTTTCCGAGATATATACAAAAAACTTAGTAGGGGGCGGGGCCAGGCCAACTTTCCAAAAAAAATTACGTCTGAATATGCCCCTCTCTAATGCGATC
The DNA here is from genome assembly GCF_016617805.1 of Bactrocera tryoni. Lineage (NCBI taxonomy): Eukaryota > Metazoa > Arthropoda > Insecta > Diptera > Tephritidae > Bactrocera > Bactrocera tryoni. The sequence goes on from NC_052500.1 coordinate 25,561,145, forward strand.
CTTTGTGCCAAATTTCATTTTAATATCCTTATTTATGGCTTAGTTATGACACTTTATAGGTTTTCGGTTTCCGCCATTTTGCGGGCGTGGCAGTGGGCCGATTTTACCCATCTTCGAACTTAACCTTCTTATGGAGCCAAGAAATAGGTGTACCAAGTTTCATCATGATATCTCAATTTTTACTCAAGTTACAGCTTGCACGGACGGACGGAGGAACAGACGTACGGACAGACGGACGGACAGACGGACGGACGGACAGACAGACATCCGGATTTCAACTCTACTCGTCGCCCTGATCACTTTGGTATATATAATCCTATATCTGACTCTTTTAGTTTTAGGACTTACAAGCAACCGTTATGTGAACAAAACTTTAATACTCTCCTTAGCAACTTTGTTGCGAGAGTATAAAAACACTGGAAATCTGGTTTTGAGTATATATTGAAGAATGTGGACTTTACCTCCAGAAAGGAACTTAGATTAAGTAGCTATGCTGAAAAAATTTAAGGTTATATACTTGAAATGATTATATTAGTAGATGGCGCTACTACAATTAAATCCATACGATATGCACTAACCTTCAATAAATTTGACATCTGCCCGAATATTAGTTTGGGAGTTATATCATTTTGAGTGAAGCAACTTTCCTTATTCCAAAAAAATGGCTAAAAAGGAATTTCGAGTTTTGTAAAATCATTGCTTTTGAATGCAAAAAAAGATACGGTTGAACAACAAACTTGGCTTGATGGCAAGTTTCCGAGCACTGCCCCAGAAAAAGAAAAACCATCAAGGATTGGTACGCTAAGTTCAGACGTGGTGAACTGAGCACCGATTACGGGAAACGCAGAACAAAAACATCAAAAAAGTACAAAAATATAGTTTTGAATGACCATAAAGTGAAGCGGTTCAAGATAGCAGACAGTCCAAAGAATATTTGGAATGAGAAAGCCTTGTGCAAAGTGGGTGGCGCGAGAGTTCATGATTCGGAGCAGTGTTTGTGGATGTTTAAGCGTAATAAACCCGAGTTTTTGTGTCTATATCTGATAATGAATGAAACATGGCTTCATCATTTTTCTCCGAAGTCCAGTCGACACTCATCCGAGTGGACTGCAAACGATGAAACCGCTTTAAAGAGTGGAAATATGCAACAGTCGGTTATGGCGTTTGTATTTTGGGATGCGCATGGAATAACTTTTATTGAACCATCAACAGCGGCTATTACATAGCGTTATTGGATCGATTGAAGGGTGAAATCGCCGAAATAATGCACTCCGTCAGCGAAAACAATGCGCAAAATCTATAAATTGGGCTTCAATTGCTTCCGCATCCTACATATTCTCGCGATCTGGCCTTCAGCGACTATTTCATGTTCTCAATTCTCAAAATAATCCCCGCTGGGCAGTAGGCATATTTTGTAGTAAAGACAAATCGGTATTGAGAAGATATAGAGGGGCTATAAACAACGTATCACCTTTGAAGAGAACTATGTTGGATAAAAAACGAATGTGACTATTAGCAGACTAAACTTATTGAAGAGATTCTTAAAAATTTTGTCGAAGATCATGCAGGACCTGCCTTTAAGCAAAACCTACATAAGTTCGATGCCAATTCTCAGCAATATTAAAATTTTAAACGGTAAACCATTAGTAAAAACAGACAAACCGCCAAAGTAGTGCTAAAGCTTTGGCTTCCTCCAATTACCAGAAAAAAATAAAACTGGATATGTCGGCGCTGATTTGCACAAGTATATTTGAACTACAAAAGATCAAAAAGACTATTTGATGGTGTAGATAATATATTATATTATATTCTTCTCCTCTTATGTCTGGTAGAATATATGAACTTCTGAAATTCCTAATTCGGTGTTTAAGATACAACAAAGTATTTGTAGAAGATTGTGGAATCCTTAAAGAAAAATCAAACAATGTTAACTTGACTCTTTAGTGGCAAAGATTTAAACAATTTCTTGGGAGATTGTGCGGTGACGTTGGGGGACGTGTGAAAACATTTCTTATATACCCTATGAAGGGTATAAAAACAAGTTCATAAGTCATTGGCACTACAACTGAGGGTTTGGGTTGAGCCGAGAACCCAAACCTTCGCCAGTTGTTTTTATCCTTTGTGAAGTCACGACAGTTAAACCTAAGCTGTAAAGCATATATAGGTTTTGGTTTCAACTTTGCTATGATAGTCGACCCATTGATTGGGTTGTAAGCTTACAAATAGATCCAAGGGTCATCGCCAGTAATACTACGTTTTATGATGGTTGTCGGAAGGCATTTTTTCACAGACGTTAACGAGACGCTGTTTTTTCGAAAATATTTGGTGATTTTGGAACCGATCGTGCTTTCGCTTTTTCTTAGGCCGAAATGATCTTTCAAAATGGTTCTTTCCGATATTCCAACGATGCCAGTAAGATCTTTGACTATTATTCGTTGATTCTCAACCCATAACTTATGGATAAGTATGTTTAGCAATTTTGATCTTTACTTGGGTACGGAGAGGGGAACATTTGGTACATTTTTTATCTTCGGGTTTTACTGGACACCTTAAACGAAAATATGAAGTTCCGCCAATCGATGTCTTCATATTAGGTTGTCAAATATCCCTACCGCTTTTTTGCTCTTTATTCAATGCTTTATAAAAAGTCTTACAGTGATCGGACTTAGTTAAAATATGCGCCGTTTCGTTCGATAATCTGTTTCCATCTAGGCAACTCCGTAATACCCCTCGTAGAAGCCCCCTCCTTATTTGCGAAGCACTCGGACAGCCACTCTTCACAAGCCTCTTTTGAGTTCAACTTTACACCAACACGGGCGTTCGCCATGAACAGGAACAGGTGGTAATCACTTGACGCTATGGCGGGGCTATGGTGGATGCGATGAAACCTTCCATCCGAGCTCCCGTAGCTTCATCAACTAAGTGTGTGGTCATAGTGGATGATTCCCTTCCAATCCCACCAAACACACAGCAAAACCTCCCTGTCCATCAATCATGGCTTGGTCACTGTTTGGAACGATTCACCGGCCTTTGACCACGACCGTTTTCGCTTGGTATATTCGTATGTGATCCATTTTTCGTCGCCAGTCACCATCCGTTTCAAAAATGGGTCGAGCTCGTTCCGTTTCAGCAGCATATCGCAGGCGTTGATTCGGTCCAGAAGGTTTTTTTGTCCCAAACTTTTTTGTGTATCCAGCCTTCTGCAGATGATTTAAAATGGTTTGGTGACTAACTCCCATCCTCTGGCCGATGTCACGAGATGCCACACGCCGTCCTAACTCGATGCTTTCCATGATTTGATCGATATTCGTCGTCACAGGTCTTCCGCCGGTTGGCTTATCCATGGTGTCGTAGGGGTTGTCTAGCGTTAGTCACATAATCAAAGAGTTTATAAAACTCTTAGACATAACGGAAGCAAAGCTATAAACCTTAAATCGTATATAATTCCAAACAAAATCTGAAAATTTGTCAATTTACAATCAAAACTTTCCCAAAAACTTCACAACTAAATAATGGTGAATTGATGCTTTAGCTTTTGTAATATTCGATTTTTATTTTCGCTGCTCTGCCTTTAATTTTGTTGCCCCATACGAATACTCCGCATGTTCCATGTGACCGAAAGTTAATATTTTCCAATGTTTTCTCAACTGCAAAAGTTGGTTTGTGGCTACTAAGGCGACGCAGTAGATTATTGTCGTGATTTATGATGCAACAACGTACCATGTATGTTGCAACACGAACTGCTGCTGCCGCATCTACGAGTCCACATGTCACATTGTCGTTGTAGTGGTAGTGGTTCGAATCGGGGGGATACAGGTGCAGAACGTAAACAAGTTGCAAAGTTGCAAAACAACAAACAAACAACTTGAAATCAACATTTGCGGCAGCAGTGCAAAATGTAAAATGCAAAAGGCTAAGTAACTTGTCCACAAACCATGCAACCGGCTAACCAAATGATGCCACAAGTGCACACAACTGTTTTGCCAGCTACACACACTCACACATGCACACTTGTACTCATCAAGCGGAAATTTTTCAAACGAGTTCTGCGCTTGCGGATAGTTTTGCGTGTTTATGCTTTTTTGATTTGCTCAATTTTCAAGCGCCATAATTAATGATTAAACTTTGTTAGTGTAGCGCAGCTGGCTTGTGAACATAACGCTGCTGGCTACTCGTCCACGGAGTTTTGCTTAACCACAAAATATTACGTAATGACAAGTGCGGAGTTTCGAAAAATCATTAAAATTATGAAATTATGTCTCTCCTGTGCTTTTTCCTCTTCTACTTTATAATTACGAATACAACTGCAGTATAAATTGGACAGGAGCATTGGCGACGAAAAGTATAACCTCGTGAGGTTCGTCCTACATTTTATTAGGTACTCAAAATAACATTTTTAAACCAACCTAATTAAAAGGAAATTCTATATGTTTTATAGCTCCCGCTCAGTAAAAAGATTTGAGACTCTATTTGCAAGCTCAGACCCCGAAAACCACTCAACCTGCTCTGTATTTTCAACATCACTAGTGGAGTCCACAGGATCTTCCTCGTCTGCCTCTGACTTATAGCTAGTGATTTTCGCTTTCGCGAATCCGAAATATAACTAATCGCAACTTTTCGCCAGCTATTCAATGGATTCCTTTGTAAGTTGCAACACTATCTGCAGCGCTTTTGGGCTCCCGTCAGATTCTGCTACGGTGTCCTCGAATGCCTTAACGAGTTTCCACCTCTCTGTAGGCAGATTCAGACTGCAGGCTCTAATGAATTGCATTATCTTGTTCAGCTGTGATGGCGTAGCCGGCATCCAGACACTTACCATTGACCAAGACGGGATATTTTTTTGAATCTTAGCTCCGGGATATACCTCCCTTAACTTGGCTAGAATGACTTCGTCTAGTACGACCGATCTCTCGTCGTCTCTGTCATCAGCTCAATATTGCTCTGGTACCTGCCAGCAACTCTGCATGACGGTAGCGGATCAGGATTGCTTGGTAATACCTCCAGCGTCACATTTGCCAGCGTAGCTTGACCTGTTTCCAATGATTTCTATGAATTCTTCCTTCAGAGTCTCCATTATTCAGCATACCAATGATAATACGTTTCCGGACCACATCAGCAAGTGTTTTTGCGGGTGTTACTTTCTTCTCTTTTTGTTGTTGTTGTAGCGGCAGGAAACATTTCGAGTTCTTTATAAGAGTAGATGTGAAAATTGGACAATGAGCGTGGCACAGTACATCTTTAGTACATCTTTCTATATCTCAGAAACTATCTGATCAATTCCAACCAAACTTGTTGTATAAAGTTAACTAAACACTGTGGAAACGGTGAAATCCCGCCTGGTTCAAATACAGCACAATTTGAAATTCCATTTGCTTCTTTCGCTTTTTTCTTCTTCTTTATTGGCGTAGGGCCATTAACTTTGAGGTATACAAATTAAAATAATCGAACTCGGATTATAACTTTTCGAGGACTCAGTAACTAAATATGTGGAACCCAATGCATGTGGCTGGTTCTGTGAGGTTTAGTATTGAAATTCAGGGAGAACATTTTTGCGGCACCTACAGGCCCTTGTGGCAGAAATGGGTAAAATTGGGTCAATACTTACCTTCCCTTAGCCCTTTTAGAGCTTAACCCAGGAATCACAATTTCCCATTCTTCGGTTGAACTTTCCCCATATAACAAACATTGTGACAAAAAGTACCCGGAAATTGTAAGTTAAATTCCCCTTGTAAGTGATATTCCATATATTTTGCTAAGTTGGTAGGACTGTCCTTAATTACTATGCCAAATATGAGCGCGAACTGTCAACCAGTTTGTTTAATGCAACTCCTTAAGTCGGTACACCTCGACGACCTTCGACCTCCTCAACTGATGAAAATATTGAAAAAGTGAAGGCTGTGCTGCTTGAAAATCGTCAAGCAAGTGTTAGAAAATGATCGTTCGAATGATTTTGGTGGATATTTTGAGTTTCAAATGCGTTCTTGCTTGACTCGTCCCTATAAATGTGAATGTTTCTTTTACAGATTACCGTAAACAGGTCTCATTGGACATGCTTGAACGTACGAATTCCGATGCCACATTAATAAAGATCATTGTAACTGCCGATGTGACATGAGTCACATCATCAGAATGGAGGGAAAGACCCAAAAAAACCACGCCAAAGCCACTCCAAAAAGAAGGTGATGCTCATTTTTTCAATATTCGTGGTTTGGTGTATCATGAACGTGTTTCGGAGGGATGTACTGTCAATATGGAGTTCAATTTGGCCATATTGAAGCTTTTGCGTGGGAACATCCGTCGAAAACGGCCGGAATTGTGAAAGAACAATTCATGGATTTTACACGATGATAAGGTACCATCTTATCGAACCACGATTGTGACCGAATTTAAGGCCAAAAACGCAATGTATACCATCGATCAACCACCGTATTCACCAGATTCGGCTCAGTGTGATTTTCTCGTGTTCCCCAAACTGAAATTGCCGCTCCTTGGAACACATTTTCAGTCGATCGAAGATATAAAACAAAATTCTCTGAAGTGGCTGAAGGCCATCCCAAAAAGTGCTTATTATAGAAGGGTTTCAAGGAAAATCGTTAGCATAAGTGTATTAGTGTATTACATCTGGTTGGAGTACTTTGAAGGCGACAAAATGAATATTAATGAATAATTAAATAGTTTGCGATTTATTTACAATTTCCGGGTACTTTTTTATCACAATATATATCCGAACACTTCGTTTAAGATCTATTTATTTCTTTGGCATTATCCGAGCTTAACGCTTTCTTGCTTACTTTTAATGATTATTTTATTTTATTGCAGATGTATAGTCTATTATAAGTATGAAGTCAGTTGGCTGGAGCTGCTACGAATCACTTCTATCCTCGAAACTTAATAAGCGCTGAAGAAGACAAAGATAAAGCTGTATAATGATTAAAAAGGTAAACACTTATCGCTTGATTATAGAAAATAATTTGGTTTAAGACATGCAGAGAAAATTTACAATAGTTAACAAATATTTTTCATGGAAAATATAAACAAATTCTATCAATTTATTGATCTTCAAACCCATAAATGATGTCTACATTGAATATTCTTCACCTTAAGCGCGCATTTCAAGTCCTTAACATATGTAGGGTATATGTACATAACTTTTCTTTAGAACTCTTGCCTTATGAAATGAAAATTGACCATATGAAATGATTATTTCAGCCAACGCAACACTCTTTTCCTGCACTACCTTAATACCTTTCACTTCCATTTGAATGTTGTTCATATGCCCAGTGGCACCGCATGTAGAATTTAAATAGGAATGGAAATTCTTATCGAACTTGTAACCATTGTAATAAATACACGAAATGGAAAGAAATGAAAAGAAAAACATTCACATTCACTCTAATCTCTCTCGAATGAGCGCTTGTTCATTAAAATTCTCGGAATGACAGACAAGAAAAGTGCTGTTATAAAAAGTTGAAAATACAAATACGACTGCTAGTCGGCGAAAAAGATTGCTTAAGTGGTTGGGTCAAAAGTTTCCATATAATTTATCTGCGAGTAAATGTATGTGGCTTAGCGATAAATGCTAAGACTATGGAGCTGCAACAAACTTTATTAGCGCCTTCAGGGATTAGATATGCAGCAACACACATATACACTAACGTTAGATATAAGTATTGTATGTGTGTATATGTGCTTCATGCGCAATTGTTAGCATTGTAGGCGAAGCTGGTTGAACAGCTGCTTTTTTAAGCAGATTATGCGCGCAGCTTCACTAAGTAGTTCCCACCAACATTGTTGTTGTTATGCATGTATTAGTTGCTAATGGTGTGGGTGTGTGTGTGTGTGTGTCCGTGTGTTTACGTTCACTTACATTTTAACATTTTTATCTTTCGCTCGTACCATTTGCAGCTAATTTTGCAGAGATTTGCGAAAAACTTTTCCAGTTTGCGGCAATGAGCACCTTCATCAAATACAAATTCGTGGTTTAATAGTTATCTTGCCTTTCCTCTGCCTTAGCGTTTATTCTGTAAACAGCAAATAGCTAAATTAATCAGTACGAAGTAAATACTGAAGCGCAGACTGGAGTCTTACACAAATATTGGCAAGAAATGCTTGCTTTTTAGATTAGTAATAATTGCTGTTGTTTGTTTTCGAAGCATTTATACTACGCTTTACATGTAAAATATATCTGTGGATCTTTTTATACCCTGAACAGGGTATATTAAGTTTGTCACGAAGTTTGTAACACCCAGAAGGAATCGTCGGAGACCCTATAAAGTATATATTTAAATAATCAGTATGTCGAGCTGAGTCGATTTAGCCATTTCCGTCTGTCTGTCCGTCCGTCTGTCTGTCTGTATATATACGAACTTGTCCCTCAGTTTTTAAGATATCGTTTTGAAATTTTGCAAACGTCATTTTCTCTTCAAGAAGCTGCTCATTTGTCGGAACGGCCGATATCGAACCACTATAACATGTAGCTGCCATACAAACTGAACGATCGGAGTCAAATGCTTGTATGGAAAACTTTCACATTTGACAAGATATATTCACCAAATTTGGTATATATTATTTCCTAAAGCAACAATGTAATCTCCAAAGAAATTGATCAGATCGGTTAACTATAGCATCTAGCAGCCATACAAACTGAACACATAGTTACTAACAGAAATGCACCTGTGAAGGGTATTTTGCTTCGGTGCAACCGAAGTTAACGTTTTTTCTTGTTTTATCATATCTTTTGAACAATATTGCAAAGAAAGCTGTTCTGCGGTTTGTAAAAAAATCGACCCCATAGATTTTCTCTAAAGCTCAGGTCTCTTTAGTACGGGAAATAGTTAAAGAGCGATTTTGTTAGACTAAAAATTAGATTTTGAAATACGTTCAGTCACAAAGACCGTGGGGAGTCGATTCGGCAACGTTCGCAGCAACTAGGGCTGACGTATGGAACGACTTGGCTCCTTTTACGTCTAGATCTTAATTTTAAAACGTACAAAATACAACTTGTGTAAAACTTGCTCTACTATTCTAGGCGATATCGCTTCGATTTATGGGCTCTTGAAAAGTTCCAAGAAGAACCGGCGTTTTTTTTCATCGATAAGGCCCATCTCTGGCTCAATGGGAATGTATTCAAGTAAAATTGCCGCACGACGAAGAGCAATCTGAAGAGATTCAAGAGCTGTCCTTTCATTCAAGAAAAACCATGGTTTGGTGTGGCTTGTGGGCCGGTGGAATCATCGTTCTTTATGTCTTTAAAATGCTGCCGGTGAGACCATAATCGTCAGAAGCAACCATTATCGCGTCATGATAACATTTGGTTTCAACAAGACTGCGCCACTTCTCACACATCGCATCAATCAAAGGATGTATTAACAGAGCACTTCAGTAAACAGAAAAGTACACTTTTTGGACCGTTCGATTTGCCAGAAAAGTCGTGTGATATCACACGTGTAAGTAAATTTGAAGTGTCGACAGATCGTATTATAACCATTAAGAAAAACATTTGGCAGTTTTCAACTTCGTCGTCTTCGAAGCAGCTTCAAGCATCGTGAAATTAGTGTTGATAGATAGTTCCCAATACTAGACTTCTAAATCATGTCTTGAACCAACCGTAAGTCGGTCTTTTCCTACCAATGTTTTCTTCGCAGGTATGAAGACAGAGAAAAGATCACCTGATCTTAGTTCGGCGAGTGTGTGATCCAAACGGTTAACATGCTCATTTAGATATCCATCTTCTCAGTGTCTAGTAGCAACTTACGCAACCTTAACTATTCCGGTTATATCGACGAAGCAGTATATCTACTATTCCCTTTATGAAAGCCATCTTCTTTTGAAAGATTCTGAAGTGGTCAGAAAACCTAAAACTAAAGGTGATTGAAAGTTTCCGACAGTGTATTCTTTCACCAACTCTCCTCGCAAGCTTTGATCCATTCGCAAAAAAGTGCGTCACACCTTCTACTCCAGCGAGTATTTTCCTCCCAAGCTTTCGGTAACCTGATAATCCAAGTATTTTGAAATGGAATCAAGGTAAACCAGGTGAAAAGAGTTCGCTGGCTCAAAGTTTCCAAATACACAGATTATCTACAAGTAAGTGCTGTGTGTAGCTTTTACGGTCGTATATCTTGCGGCTTTGAGGACCGTGGCTCATTCCAGACGGAGCAGTAGGTTTGCAGGTTCCACCTTTGCATGTTGGAGATTAACTTGAAGAAAATTCATTTTCCAAGCTCTTCTCCAACAGTGCTAGTTTAGCGTGACGTGTCTCCTAATTCTCCTTAAACAGCTTTTCAAAACTGAAGACAGATTCGACAATTGGCGATTCGCCAACCTTACTGGCTAGTTTCGGTAGGTCGGGTAAGATCGGATCTAACTCCACGGTCGCTGCATCTTCCCCGACCTTCTCCTCTACAGCACTAGGGGTTGAGGGCCTTTCGCGCTGTCATTCTTTGGGAGCATCTTTAAAGCCAACCTCTCGAAACCAAAGCTAATGGCACCCTTGCATTCTTTGGGAGGCCCGAGGGACTCTGCGTTTAGCAGAATCAGCGCTTGTCCATAATATTTCTCAGTTCTCTCGAGCCGCGTAACTCGCCAATCGTACGTGGGCAGCGAGGAATTACAATACCTTATAATCTCCACAGTTGTTCCTGCGGTGAAATGCTCAGTTGGAAGTCAGACTCGAGCTTGAGGGCGAAGTGGATGATTCACTTTGTTCCCGGTCTCCAATCTGGCCTCTTTCCTCACTTTTGCCTTTCTCTCTCTCTTTATAGAGAATTGTCGACTGTTCATCAGCATATCTTATGAGCTTGTGGAGCCCATGGTGCCAGTAGACGCCGAAAAAAACACTCGAAGTTCCTAGAGGTTCACGTCAACATTTGCTGTTTGTGTTTCTGTCCAATATAATTTTACATAACCCAAAATATCTGTAGCGGTTTTATTAAACATAGATGTACTTAGCACTATAAATATCTCCTCTGTTTGTCTCCTAAGCTTCGCTCTCTACATTATTTTAATCAAATGATTTAAGCACTCCTCATTATTAATAATTTACATGATATCTCTTATATAGGATTTATCCAGTGTAGAGGACTTTCGTGAGCTCCCATATACCCTACATGCTGCCACACTTTCACACAATTAAATATTTGCTCATATGTGCAATCATCTCCACAGAAATCGCTTCACCATAACAAATTAAATGGCATGGCGCCAATATTTCACCAGCTGGATTGCAACTATATTGAAAAAGTTCCGTAAAAATGCAATTTAACGGTATTTTATTTATTCGTTTTCTTCGTTTGTTTTGTTGTGCTTTCATTAATTCCACTTTGCTGCTTTTTGCATGCAATGAATTTCAAATGAGTTTTTATTTTCAGTTTAATAGCGCGAAATTTTGTAAAAACAATCCGGCTGAAAGTTTAAATTATATAAAGTCAACGGTGTAAATGAGTTGTAAATGCATACTGCATGATTTTATTCAAACCCTAGGGTTTGCAAATACAAATACCACACTATTTAAACCTCATTGTAAAAGCTTGTAATAAAATCGTATTAAAAAGAGTATGCAGCGTGGCCGGAATTTAAGCAAATTAGCAACAATTAGCAAATAGGAGCAATTGCTAATGAATTTCAACCTTTTTGGTGTGAAATTTGTATATATTATCGGTGAGTGACAAATAAAGTAGCTTACTTACGATAAGGTCAAGGGCGATTGTATTAAACTGATATGACAATTTTGATCTAGAAGCATGTCATGCTAATCATTGTCGCTTAATTCTACTGAAATAAAAGAATTTTCAATAGAATTCAGCAAAACTTCATTCACATTTCTCTTCAATAAGGTTTTCCATTTAAAGGATATAGAAAGTTATACGATCCAATTATTGGTTGAAATTATTAAAATTTACTACGGAAATTCGTAATCAGTGGCCTCAACTTAAAGAGCGTTACGTCCAATTTATGGTGGTCATAATCGTCCTGTCAGATCAAGTATTGAGCGCCTAGTGGAGGCATTTGAATCCACAAGCACAGTACCAAATGTTCCTGTGCTAGTGAGACAAAGAAGTGGCCATAGTGTCGAGAATATCGCTACGGGTAGCGCTTCAACTGAGAAAGACCCAAAATAGTCTCTCATACGTCATTCTCACAAGCGTTGAGCATCTCTGTGACGTCGTTGGGATGAATTTTGCTAGAAGATCTTGGCCTACATCCTTACAAGAACAAATTGACGCAAGAACTGAAGCCTCTTGACCAGAATCGTCGTATGTTCGTGAATTGGGCTGAGCAGCAACTTGAAAATGAACCGGATTTTCATCAAAAAATCGTCTTTAGCGATGAGGCCCATTTCTGGCTGAATAGCTTCTTTAATAAGCGAAATATGCGTTATTGGTCAGACAGCAATTCACACACACACTCCCTGAGTGTCGCCATTGCATCCCGAAAAAATTACGGTTTGGTGCGGCTTATGGGCCGACGGCGTCATTGAATGTTAACCGAATATTGTTGGCACGAATTTGATGGTATGGACTTGAACATTATGTGCTTCCGAAAACACTCCAGCTGTGAAAGTATTCCACGCAGTACCCGTAGGCATTAGCCGGCTCAATAAATTTGTAAATATGTGACGGTCTTTTTGATTCGTACGGAGTTCTGGCTTCACAACAGAAGGCTGCTCTAGCTACTCTAGTGGATTTATTCGTGACCTCACGAAAAATCAGCTTATTTACATAACCAAATACCTAAGCGCGGTAAAAGGTTCCACGAATGCACATAAACTCTAAAATTTTATAATGGGTTGTCAAAAAAGTCTTGCGGTATTTTTATTGAATTTTTTTTTTATTGAAAGTGAAATGAATTTTTGATGACTCATGCCCACCTCTTGACCGATGCTACGGCTCCTACTATGCCAGTCTCTCTCTACCAATTCAGCGATTTTATCGCAATTTCGACGACAGGCCTTCCGGAGCGTGGCGCGTCTTCGACCACCTCTACATCAGAACGAAAACGTTGAAACCATCCTTGTGCGGTGGAAATGGAAACTGTATCGGGTCCATAAACTGCACAAATTTTATTGGCGGCTTGAGATGCATTTTTGCCTTTATCGTAGTAGTACTGTAAAATATGCCGTATTTTCTCTTTATTTTGCTCCATGTTTGCGACGCTTTAACTCACGAACGACTTAAAAGAGACGACAGAGGCGTGAAATGAGCTTTCCAAAAAGGTATAGCATGACCCGATGTGACGATTAAAACTAGAACTACGCGCTTTCAGCGCCAACTAGCGAAAATACCGCAAGACTTTTTTGACAACCTATTATAATAGTGATAGTCTTTTTGTTTAGTAGACCGAACATTGATTATTCACTGTTTAGGAGAATACCTAACGAAAGGAGTATTCGCCATTAAATGTGGATTAGCAATTTCCGACAAGTTCCTTTTTCAATCTAGTCGCTTCTGAAGAGTTCGATATTCATCCAAACATTAGAAAGGTCCTACAACTTACACAAAATTTGGTCTCAAATGCTCTTTAAGTCGCTTTATATAAACTAGCTAAATTCCGTAAAGCAACCTCTAAGTTAGGTGGTCTGTTCAAATTAATTTGGCAAGAAGTAAATTTAAACGAATGGTCTCAAGTCTAACATTGTTTCTGGTATTTAGTTCAAATAAAGGTTGTTAAAAAATAATTTATTCGTATGTGCTATAAGTGTGACAACACCCGAAACAGTCTAATATTATCTTTTCTATGTTGCTAATAGAGAAAATTTTCTTACCAAAAGCCTTGTCGGTCATGTTTCTTGAAGTTTTACTTAAGCTGTCAACGTTTTTCTCGGGCTCTATCCAATATATAATCCAGAGAGATAAAAATCGGGGCAAAAACGATGTGTGCGTTAATAATTACTATCGTATTTTAATAGTTCTACCCAATTTTTGCATCACTCTTTCTGTAATTCTTATCAGTTTTAACCGAGTTGAGATTCACATCTTGTTCAAGATACAACACCTCGTGATAAAAGTCGTTACTAGAAACATATAAGTATGGCACGAGTTATAATTCCAAGAGTTGACTTTGAAGAGTGTCCCAAAATTACCGAAGATTGGAATGAAATAGAAAACACAGTTTTTAGTCTTTCGCATGTAATGATTCATTGAATCATAGAGTATATCGGATAGGGTTATTGAGGAATAACTCATCAGGCAATGGTCTCCATTGCTTTCCTTATATGTATATAGGCACTCGTCTATCGAAATTGACCACGACTATTCTATATAAATATGGCTGAATTTCTGCAAAGTTAGAATCTTCTCCTTAAAAACACGCGTGGTTGAGGTTTTGTTGAAATAGACCTGTGATTTTAAATAATCCCATGAAAATATACCTAATGGTGTTAAACCACACAATCAAGGGGCCAAGTCTGATCACCAAAATTAGAGATAACACGATAACCTGGAAATGTCTCCTGCAGTAAATTAAGTGTTTCACAACTGTATGACATGTGGCAACGTCTTATTGGAACCCGCTATTTGCCAAATCAATTACATCAAACTTCAGCAAAAAGAACTGGGTTATCATGTCGCTCTATATCGCGAGTAACAGTTATTGCTTCACCAACCTCAGTTTCAAAAAAAGTAAGTAAAGTCCAGGTTGTCTCCCGCCCGAAATCTACACCAAACAGTGACATGTTTTAGATGAATTTGTTTTTCGACATTTGCATGTGCATTCCCAGAACTCCAAAAACAGCAATTTTGACGATTAACAAACCCATAAAAGTGAAAATGTGCTTCATCACTTAGGATGATTTTGCTCGAAAAATACTGCCGCCAAGCTTTCTTTTTTTGAAGCGTTGTCGAATAATGAAGACACGTGCTATAGTGCAACACTCTACTTTTACTGAGCCTAAACTGTCCACTGTCGTTTTTTAAGGGCTGTCAATACTTTACTAGATAAGTGGCGAGAAATTTAAATCTCGCGATAATATTATGACACCTCTTATAATAGGTGGACTTGATTATTTGCATCACCCTTCCTTTAATTAAAGCAGATAAATTTAAATTAAATGACCCATTAAGCATCAGAGGCGCATGGAATAAAATCTCGTACACTTTCTTTGATCCGTAATAGCAAGGCTTTCATCCAGAGAAATGTTTTCCAGTTCTATATCTAATATCAGATTATAATAGCGATAATATTGAGGGAGTGATAATATTCGGATTTATGCAATAAATTAAAGATAATATGAAACCGATAAGAAAATAAGCGAGCAGAAAAAGAACTTCGAGCAAGCAGATTTAGGTCACTGTGAAAAGGATTGGGAATTTCAATAATAATATGCATTTCCAATGCAACGACAGCTTATATACAGTGCAGAGCTAAATCGATGCAATGTCTTCGTCAAGCATACTGTTAAAAAGTTTATTTCGAGCACACTATCGCTGGCCTTTTAATCAAACTTTGATTTACGCGAACTTGGCGAGTGACGAATCGAACACGCAATTGTTGAAAATCCAAAAAACTGGTTTAAGAGATAGAACTCGCTACATACTCTTTGAAATCTAATTGAACTAACTAAGATTGGTTTGGTAAAGTAACTTTAATGAAAGTATCATATTATCGTGTCCATTCCGAAATCAGCGATTAAAGCAAACTAAAACATTTAAATTATTGCTAAAATTACTTCAACGGCCGCTCCAGAAGACCCAGCAACTGCACTTCCATTTGTTGCACATCTTTAAATTGCTGCGCAGATACTAAGAAAGATCCACCATAACTGTTGCATCTATTGCTGTGACTTGCACGCGTTGACAAAGGGCGAGTTCTTCTTTCTTTTCTTCAAAAGTCAAAAATATACGTTTCATCCATCCATGTAGCGTGCTAACTGAAAGCGTGCAAATTGCTGTCGAGCATTTTCTATTGAAGTCGCTTGACCTTCCACCAGCCGTGTGTTAGTCAGTTTGACTTACGAACTTGCCAGACTGCCAAGACGTTTCATTTATCATCGCTGCCTCGTGAGTTGCGTGCAAGCGCGCACGCAACAAATTGAGGGTATTTTATTTTTTAAATAAAACCAATTTGTTGGTGTTATAAAGGATTTGAATTTTATATGGTAAATAAAACTTTAAGTCATAAGTAATATTTGAGTAAGCGGGAAGTCTTGAAAAAGATTAGTGAAAAAAATGCCAAAATTGCTTAGAAGGCACTTTGAATGTTTCGAATCGTATATTGGACTCCCATGTTATTAAGGATCAAATATAATATAGTAGATATAGCTCCAGAAGGGTTTTATTTATCTAATGCCAACACTCTATCCAAGACTGTGACTACTTCAGCAGAGCCTAAAAGTATTTTTAAGCACTCCCTGTTGATTTTCAATATTAACGCCTCCTTTTTGTTATTTTCAACATCAAATAAACCGCCACACTAAAATTTCGCCAGCCCTTCCTCGTATAAAAAGTTAAAACAAGAAAATCATTACTTTGAACATTCCACGAATCCGCCCGTTTTCATTCGAGCACAACACTAAGATAACAAATAATTAGCTTCTAAATGATGCCTCAAATCGGCTTACTGCCAGTCAGCATAACAATTTATACGCAGAAGACGACGTAACTGTTTTCCAGCTTAAACTTATGTAATTAATGCCTTCAGACAAAGACGATGAGTAACGAAGATTTTTTATTCACAGTAAAAGTAAAAAAACGGGAAGAAGTTTAACTTCAGTTGCACCGAACCTAGAAAACACAAATAAAAAAGTTTTCATATAAGAACTTGAATCCGATCGTTCAGTTTAAATTTCAGGTATATGCTATAGTGGTCCAATATCAGCGGTTCCGAAAAATGAGCAGCTTCTTGAGGCGGAAAGTATGTGTACAAAATTTCAGATCAATAACTCGAAAACTAAGGGACTAGTTCGCGGGACCGTTCGACAGACTGAGACGGCTAAATCAACTCTGCTCGTCATGCTGATAATTTTGGTATTTACCATATATGTATTTTATAGGGTCTGCAAACCTCTTCGCGTAATTTTCGGAAGATGAAGACTTCGATAGTTTTGTCAAATATTTTATAATATTTTGTTCAGTTTAAGGTTTTCGAAAGGTGGGAACGGCGAACGCAAATTACATGAATGAATTAAAAGATGTGGGTTTTTCGAAGTTTTTATGGAATGCTTTCTTAATAATACAGCATTTGGTATACATTTTGCATTATACATATGTACATATGTAGTCCAGTTTTAATTTCTTCAATTTGATAATACTCTTTTAAGATGCTCCACCGAAATCTGAAAATCAGAGATCATTTTCATGTTTTGGCACAATTTGTTTAATTTTAATTTTAAAAGATGGCAACTCTGCTCCGAACCGTGTGAAGATTAAAGCTACCTAAACAATTTTTCGAAAGGTTTTTTAAATTTAACTTTCTCGTCGAGTAAGCAGTTTCATTTTAAAACCATTTTGAACTAACTTTACCTTTTGTAGCGTACAATATTTCGTAAAATTTCACTAATTTTTTTTTCAACAGGTGGCAACTCTGTCTTAAATTAAATTCTACTTGCATGAATTAAAGAATGTTATTTCCGTGGTTTCGGTTTTTTCTAAAGCTGGCAACTCTGTTCCAATTTATCTCAACAGGTGGCAACCTTGTCACAAGTTAAATTCTACTTTCGGAGTATTATATTTAGAATATATGCCTTATGTGGTTTTGCTTTTCCTAAAAGTGGGAACACTGTTTCAAGTTCAACAAGTGGCAACTCAGTTTGAAATAAAATTTTATTTACATAATTTTCGAAATGTTTTTTTTCTTTTTTTTTGTCTTTTTGTTCTTTTTTCTGAAGATTGCTACTCTGTTCAAATTTTTTTCAACAGGTGGCAACTCTCTCTCAACTTAAATTGTACTGTCATAAATTTCGCAACGTAGTACCTATTTGGAACACATATTTTCCAAAAATTTGCTTTTTTCTAAAGGTTCCATTTTTTTTTTGAAACGTGGCAACTTTGTTTCAAATTAAATTTTACTTTCATAATTTTCGAAATGTTATTTTTCATTTTTTCGCTTTCTCCTGTAGATTGCAACACTATTCAAGTTTTTTTTTTCAACAGATGGCAACTCTCTCTCAACTTAAATTCTACTGTGGCAACTCTCTCTCAACTTAAATTCAACTAGCATATATTTTGCAATTTTATAATTGGAACACATATTTTCCATGATTTCGCTTTTTTCTAAAAGTGGCGAGACTAATCCAATATTTTTTCAACAAGTGGCAACTCTGTCGCAAATTAAATTTTCATTTATTATGCTATTTAACGAAGTGTTTTTTAAACTTCCGGTTATTGCAAAAATAATTTCATTAGTTTCGCTTATTTCGAAAGGTGGTAACTCTATTTTAAAGTATATTGATTTAAAATGTATTTTATTTCTTAAAAAAACTCTTACGGTATTCTAGTTAGAAATTTCAAAAAGTCTTTCCATATATAGTATATTTATTATTACATAAGTATAAAATATAAGTAATGCTCTGTGGTTGCTGTATGGCTTACTAATAGTATAAAAATTTAAGCTAAAGAAATAAATGTGAGTGTTAGTAAAATAAAAAATAAATGCAATTTTCGGCACATTTGTACACACGCACACACACCCATACACGCTCGTACATTGGCAGGCATAGCGACGGGCGGGCTAACACTTTTGGTGAGAGCAGCTCGCAGCCAAGTGGCCAACAAGTAGTAGAATTTATAGAAAGTCGTACAGCAACACCGGAAACGGAAGTCACAGCTTCACTATGGCACTGGCAATGAGCCAGTAAGCGAAGTTCTGCAATTGCCAGAAATGCTGGAATAGTGAAACTAAATGGCGCGTTTCACACATACATACATACATACTTTTACAGAGCTAACTCGATACTTGCCATGATTCACACTCTGGATTCTTGCTTTGCTCTTATATGGTTCGTGGTCTTTATAAATGCTTTATTCGATCAAGCAATGTACGGTGAAGATCCCTTGCATTATTTTGTTGGATTCTATGGAAAGCTTCTGACCTTTAGTAAGTGTAAGAGTGATAGAGTTCGAAACATTAAATTAATAAATGAAGTCATCAATAAACTGCTAAACTCACTAATCTGCAACTAAAGGCGCACCTTCGTGTCTAAAGTTTATTAAGCCATACTAAAGTAGACTGCTAGTAGGGAAATGTTGTTTATGTGATGTCTATGAGTCTACGAAGAAAAAAGATGGGTACAAAAAATTACAAAAGTAAGTTTAGACTCATTTTTACGAAACGTCTTCAGTTCAAAAACTGCTTGACAACCCATCCGGTATAATGAATATGGATATTCCATAACTGAGTTATTCTTTAAGCTGACTGAAGAAACGATAAATATCTTCAAACAATTTGAACATTGTTTCCTGAAATGAATTTTGAATCCAATATCCATTCGATAGCTTCTTTTGAAGAGCCCCGAAAACTTCAATTCTACAAAAAAGCTAAAGAAATTAGCGAGGTTAGGTTAACTTAAGTTAGGTAAATAGGCTGATATTCATTAGACCACGAATAAGTTCAACTTGGACTGTTAGAAACGTTTGTCAGAACTCCAAAATATGGATCAAAAAGACCGTTGTATATTTACAAAGCGACTAGAACCATCCAGAATTATTCATGTGACTAATATCTAGTTCAGCGAATTTGCCGAGTTCATTGAAAATATAGGAACCAAGATGCTAGCGAAAGCCGGACAGTGAAGGAAGGCTTCACCTAATCTTCCTCCCTGCAATTTTGACAAATTTGGTCACCCAAAACCTTTAGCCGCATACCCTGAATGCCAATGGAACAGTAACCTGCTAGGACACCTATCGTTCCGGTCATGTGAACTTTGCTAAGAGCTAGTATTTTCATGGCTTTCTACTCTGAGCCCGAATGAATCCGCAACTCCATTAATGCTGGTTTTGACCAGCGTCCGAGTGCACAACGACAGGGAAAACCAGTTTATTTCCATCCTAATGGGATTTGAATAAGGCGAGCTCAATCGCTTTACAGTTTGCGACGATAGCGCTATGGCCAGGGACACCGAAAAATTTAATAAGGAAGTATTAGAGCTCACAAGTTTCGAGCTCAATGTCAGCGAGCTCAAGGGTTCTGTGGCAACTCTGATATTGAGGTAAAAGCATAACACTCTCAAAAGAGGTGCACTTCGTTGAAGAACATCTGCTGCTACCTTAATGGCTTCCACACCTTCTGGAAAGACACTACAGTGGTCTGATAGTCTGAAACAAAAGCCGATTGAGAACTTCAGACAGAAGATTCCCACTTCAATCTTCGCCTTGAACTTCAACCCATCTGTGAAAAAGTCACTGCGTGTCTAGTATAGCGGATCCGCGCCACCAACATATTCCTAGTAGGTATGTGTGCGGAGAAGATGCCGCTAAAAGTGCGCTTCACGTTGTAGTTGTTCAAATAATCAGGGATGCAATTCCGAATGTCCCACTTTAAGACTCTCAAAAAGACCGGCTTCCCGGAGTCTGATAGCATCCTTCGCAGCAATGCATTAAGTGTCATCGTTGGTGTTGTATGCGGTGCAAGGTTGATGTCAATGAAAACCGCTCGCTGAACACGTTCCAACTGTTTAGCGAATGTGATTTACCAAGCACCTTCATTCAGTATAACGCTCCAGAGGTTAGGAGGTACTTAGGGTTGAACATTTGTTTCCCCAAAACAAACTATATATGAACTAATCAACAGTTTGCCTTTATTGTACCACAAATGTTACGGCACCTAAATCTAGTCCAAATAAAGAATGATGTCTGAGTATGACAGTAAGTCATATTCACATCTTCAAATGCTGTACTGGTGGACATGGCCGGAAGGTGTATGGCCCTGAAATTTTCTCTCAGACTCAGAGATATTGAGTCCCATTATGAAATGGAGACGTCGTTTAAAGAGGATTCATATCAAACGCAAAACAGGCTTACTTCAGCATTGGTTGTCACCCGCCAGTCATTTCATAGCAACAATATGTGCTGGGACTGGGATCCCTTAAAGCAAATCCTACCCCATTCGCTATATTTCCCTGATATTACAGCGCCCTATTATTCTTAAAGCCGTTGAATAGCCACTTTCAAGCGGAACTACAAGGCTGAAGTCGTGCTAGGTCAGGTCCTTTGCTCCCGTCAACTGCAGAATGGGAACATAGAGCTCTATTGGCTTTTTGTGAATTACTACATACTTGTTGATTAAACCTCAGGCGACGACGATAATTGCTGGCTCAGTAGCAACTGTGCAATAGCAAGCTTCTACTGTCTCAGAATAAACCATAAGACCATATGTAGGTCTAGTGTACTCCTTCCTATCAGCAATGTTTACCTTTTAATGGTTATATAAGTTCTAACCAGACACTGCCCAAGCGGGAGCCATGGGATATATTTCGGGAATTAGGTAATATTTGTGAATCCAAGCGGATTCCGAAATTTATACGCTGTCCGAGTGATAATTGGAGTTATTTGGTAATCTACAAATACATATATATCTGTATAGATATATACCTACTTTGAGCCAACGTCACTTGTATTTTCAACTGAAATGACATCAAAAGAGTTGCGGAGAAAGTTTCACTATTTATACATACAAAAAGTTACACACGTACTCATATATACTTGTATATATGTAGCTGCATATACATTGTAGGACACCGCTACTTACATTTGTCTGCGAGGGCAATTTATGGTGCGCACATAAATAATGTGTGCACACACTGTAATACCAATTAATTGTTATCGTTCTTTTGCCAGTGTCCAGTGTTGGCGCACTTCCATGCTCATAGCCAGCGCTGCCATCAACATTATATTTCTTCTGCCAGACACCATACATATTTGTATGTACAATTAGTAGAGCAAAGTAAAAAGCAATAAACTTTTTACGCCGACACTTCGTTTGTGTGTATATGTGTGTGTGTGTGTGTGTGTGTGTGTGTGTGTAGGGAGCGCTAATTAGTAATTGTTAATAATTAAAATAGAAGAGATACTCATTTGCGGTCGCAAGGATTTCGCTTTAGCTCACTTTAGCATGTGGTAAATATTAAAGTTCTCTTCTAAAAACTATTAACTAAATAAAATTTTTATATCCTAAACACGGTATATTAAATTTACCACGAAGTTTGTAACCCTCAGAAGGAACAGCGGATACGCAATAAAATAGATACTTACATACATACATTCAAAGAAAGGCATGACGAACTGAGTCGATTTAGTTATGTCCGTCTGTATATCAAACAATTAATACCTCTGTTTTTGAGCTGCCTACCAAAAATTTTGCAAACGTCCTTTCCTCCCCAAGAAGTGGGTCATTTGTCGAAACCGGCAAAATCGGAGAATTGTAGCATATAGTTGTCATACAAACAGTCCGATCCAACTCAAGTCCTTGCACAAACAACTTTTGCATTTGACAAGAAATTTTGTTTATATTGTACCCCAAGACATCGCTATAATTTCTGAAGAACGATCAAAAAACTATAGCAAATAGGTGTCATAGAAACTGACCGATCAAAATAAAGGTGAACGGTCTTTATGCTATAAAAAATATTTTTTATAGCTTCGGTGCAAACTAAAATAAAGTTTGTTCTTGTTGTTGTTCTTGTTGTTTTAACGGTTATCAGTGCCCGTTAGGATGGTAAGGGTTATCTGTTTTTCTTCTTCTTCTTTACACGACACCGCTTACGCGGTTATAGCAAAGTTAACGACAACGCGCCAGTCGTGTCTTCTTTTTTCTATTTGGCGCCAATTCGTGATACTAAGATTCCTTCTACACCAGATCTCTCCAAGGAGTGAAGGTCTTACTCTTCCTCTGCTTCCACCGTCGGTTATGGAATATATTATCTTCAAAACTGCCGCTGTCTCTGAATTCGCTGAACTATGTATGTCAATTTCGTCGTATATCTCGTACAGTTATAGACTGCCGCTGCCATATTTTCCACAAGTTCACTCATGCTTTGGTTGTCTCATCATTCTATTTCATAAAAAAGCCCGCTAGTTGAATAGTCACCAATATTCCGACCACTTTTAATTAGTATCTTTATAACGTTACCTCTTCATCCCCCAGTTTGGCTTGGTTCAAATCATACACATATATTATTATTCCTCGTTCTACGTCTGTGTTTTCGAACAGTCATCAAAATGTAATACACGTAGAGTTAGAAAAGCTGTAGTCAGTCGAAAGATGCTACCTCGTTAAGAAAGGCGACCTCGGAAGACAGTCTATTAGTTAGTGTACGCTGTTCATCAAACAGTTAGTAAACGGAACATACGAAATGCTTGCATTTTCCTCTGCTTTGATGTTGAAGTGGGAGAGCTTGGAAAATCACGCAAAAAGAGAAATACTAAAAACATCCCCCGTATATATCATTGCATACATTCGTTTAAAAATTAATATTTTCAGCTGTACTGACAATTGTTTAATTGAAAACTCCCCGTCCTACCATAGTAAAACACACTGTTTCGGCAAAAACCGCTTTCTTTTATTCAACATAATTCCCTTTAAGAATGATACACTGATTATAGCGAACCGAATTTTTCGACAAAATTTTCCTTGCAGCGAGCTTTTCGTTGAGTTTGGAGAACAAGAAATAGCCTTCGAGGACCAGATCTGACCTTTGTATGCGAAAGCAATACAAAGCTGAGTTCTTTGAGTTTTGTCATCAATTTCACTGACTTCTGACACGGTCCTGTCTTGTCATTGACTTGATGAAATAGAAATTTCTTTTTTTTCAAATGCGGGCATTTATCGGCGAGTTGGTCCATCCTATTTCAAGGCAGTCAATAAATATTATCACATGCCCACCACAAAATACAGATGCCATAACCCTGTCAGCCAACTGTTACATTTTTCCATGCTTTGGCACGGCTTCATGGTGTGTAGTTCACTCGCACTTCTGTTGATTGGATTAAATGATAAAGCCATATTTCATCCATTGTCTCATATCTATGGAAAAACTCGGGCTTATTACGCTTAACTCACCGACTGACAAAATTATGATGTAGAAGGCTGGAATAACTTCTATAATAATATGTTCACTAAACAAGCCATATGTGTTGTGTGTGATTGTATAAATGGCATAAGTAGTCAGTGGTATTCTGAATCTTGAGTACAACATTTACATATTATCTGCATGTTGAAAATGGCGTCGTAAACATCGGAACATTTTCATTATATCAGCATTTTCAAGAAAATGTACTGAGCTTAATTCAATTATATCAAGATAGTGTCCCTATCTTTCATTGGCAATTTTTTTTTTTTTTAATTGAGGAATATTAATTCCCTTCGTACGCTAGTGATACTCTTGAGAGCTGCATAGATTGAAGTGCCTTGTGATATTTGACTATAACAGCGCATTGGAAAAGATAGAGTAATTATTAGCTAGAAGGCTTTCATAGAAATCGTGACTTACCTTCAAAAAGCTAGAGGTTAGAGAAAGGTAAATATTTTCGAAAGAAGTTTAGTTCCTTAAGAGACTCAACTCAATAGCATTCTCTGATTATGAAACGCCTCATTTGCACGACTATAGTAAGGTTCAGTGACTTTTATTGTGTTCTGATTCAACACTACATATGATCTTAAGTATTGAGTCACTCACAAAGTAGTTTCGTTTGATGACAAAAATTGATATTTTTGATTTTTTTCGCCGCCAACTTCACACTTAACCGATATCGTCACATACCAATTAATAGCAATTTTTTTTATAAACAAATTTCTTCATTTTTATACTCTTGCAACATGTTGCCACAAAGTGTAATAGTTTTGTTCACATATTGGTTGTATGTATCATCCAAGGCTTAGCGAGATAGATATAGGACTACATACTTGTATGTATGTATAAATGATCATGATGACAAGACAAAGTTGAAATTTGGGTACACAAGTCCCCTGGCATCATAAGCAGTTCTGTACCACTCATGAGCGTTGGGGGTGTCACCCGAGTAAACGAAACGCCAACTGCTCTGACATTAAAAATTACGTAACATAAAAAAAAATGTCTCTTTTCATTTATAAGAAAATTATACACATATTCCGCACTCGATCAAGCATGCCATTGCGAGTGGCGAATCGAACGAGCAATTTTCATAAGCTAACTGATTTGGAACAATCTGATATACCTGAGCAGTAGCTAGTTTACCACATTTGTAATAAAAATCATTTATAAATATTGATTTTTCGAAATGAATGACTTTATAATTTTATTGACAACATTTAATGCCAGGATATCATGCTCGTTGAAAATAAAAATACAGTTACTGACGTCAATACTCCAAAATCAACTCAACGAAAATTTCAACGTCATTGTTATGAAAAAGGCGAGAGGAATTTGCGCCTCAAAGAGCCTCTAAGCGTTCCGAATGTATTCAAATCAGGTCAGTTTGCACACATGGAAGGAGTATTTATTTTAACACAGTGTGTGTGTGTGTGTGTGTCGGGTGCTAAAGGATGATTGCTGGCAGTACAAAATGATGTGAAAATCCATTAGGATTAACTACCGTAGGCGCTGAAATGGCATGTCATTGAACCGCCACTGCCGACAGCGCATTTTTGTCGGCCTCCTCGTGTTGCATTGTTGGCGACAACAAAAAGCAGCCGCGCTAAGTAACGGCAATTTCTGTAATACATGAAAAACTTCATATGATTTTGGGGCAAATCACTTGTATTTGTACTCGTGGCCATTAAAAATACCAAACATTACTAAGCAATAAAATATTTCTTGTCAGCACAACTCGATTACCCACATCCTTGAACATATGTATGTAGCAACAAAAATGTTGAAACAGGTGATTTTATGCCTATACTCTAGATGACTTACATATAAGCAGTTGCAATTGTCTATAGTTGTTGTTGTTGTACAGACCCAATTGAACGTCTAAAGCAGAAGCAGCGGAAGTGGAAAATGGCGCACCGGATTAAAATACAAAGAGACCCATTAGAAATGTCCAAAGTTTTTCGTTCCCAAATTTACTTTCCTGTTGAAGCGGCTCGGTTACGTTTACCCCTTAACTATAATATGCAGCCCAGTAGGAAATTTTGAACTTCGGGTTTGGTGAGCTCATACTGGAGTGTGAAGCTTAGTAATTGTTTTATTTCTTGGGATAAGACAATATATACAAGACAAGATGATATTATTTCGCTCTAAGATATGTATTTTTTTGGCAAGACAACCATGAGTTGGTCTGCGCTAAGAACCAAAACTTCACCAATTGCCTCAATCCTTTGCTAGGTCATACCAATTGTGCATCCCAAGTGCAGGCAGGTCTTTATGCATTTAGTCCTTCTATTGGATACGTGGACGCCCTTGCCACTGTGGTTCACCCATGGGTCTTGAGTCGAAAACGACTTTCGCTGAAGCACCATCTTCTATGCGCATTCCTTGGATTTTCATAAGTTTAACTAAACCCATGTCGTCGTAGAGTTCATACAGTTCGTTGTTCTGTCTTCTTTGATGTACATCGTTTACATGGACTTCTTCTGGAGCTGAAAGATAGAGAAGACTAAAAGAAATGTCCAGAACAGGGCTTCTGGGAAACAACAGAAGAATGTGCACTCGTCTCGAATTTGCAGACTACGCTGTAAGAATCTAGAGTTCCCACGGTGCTATACGCTGAAGGAGGTATCGATAATGAAGCAGCAGTGTCTGTTCAAATTTGCGTCAAGCGAAGGCAATCTAAATGATGACTACTCCTCATGGACCTAGCAACTGAGCTCCATCTGGTATCGCAAATTAACCTAACCTAACTTGTGGAAGCCTCTGCGTACTTGATTCTGATGGAGTTGATAGTTGGGCTCAACGTCATTCTGTATGACTTTTATACAGGCAGCTACTATCAGCGTTGTCTAAAGCGGCTTTGAAATCGACGAAGTGATGATGGGTGTCGACCTGTTGGTCAACGGTCCCCTTCAAGATTTGACTTTTCAATTTGTGTTCGAAACGCGAAAGCTTGCAAAATGGAATCGAACACTCAACTCTCATATATCGTATACTGTGGCATAATATAAGAGAAAATATGTATGGTCACAAGAAATTAAGCTCTAAGGTTTCTTTGTTTCGCCAAAACATGGAGAGTGCTGAATCGAATAATCAGCTCATTTAAACTTACAAGAGATGGAATAGAAGACAACCGAGCGCGGGAACAAGACTTTGGATTAATTTTTTTATCGCAATATATTTCCTACAAGGCGTAAACCCACTCATATGCGCATAACTGAACCTTTTATTGGGGCCGAAAAATTGTGGGAGTGTTCATGTGGATAGCAACCGGTATCAGCGGAACCGCAAGCAGGGAAAGTTATGATAATGTGCAAAAACTAAACTCGTTTAATTTTTTTCACTTCCCGGTTATTTTATTTCCTGCCAACCGAGTCGACAAGTGCCTCACCATCCTGTCTGTGTGCAGCCACTGTAGCACCAAAAATTGTGGCTACTCCAACCGAGCACATAAATGCCAGCGTATGTGTGCTAGCTATGTATGTGTTTGTGTGTGTTACCGGCAAAGGCGTATTGGAGAGCATAAGCAACAACTTTGGGCTAAACAAGAGTGGCAACAGTTTGTTTGTGTCCGGCTTTTGCGGCTATTCGCTCGCTTGGCAAAGCTGGAGTTCGCTATATAATGCATTTGCACAGGAAGACCAATTTAAAGCTTCTTCGAGTGTGAAGCTTTTAAAAGTTTACGCGCTTTAATTTATTATGAATGCTGAACAATTTTCAGTTATTGTAGAAATTAATTTAATGCTCATTGTTTTGACCAGAAAATATTTGAATAAAATTACTGCTACATTAGACATATGTATATGTAGTTGCTAGAGTGTTTTTTGGAGCCTTCCTCTTAAAGCTTAATACCCACTTAGTGAGTCTAAAAAACTGTGTATTTTTCTCTAACACTATCCGATGCTATTCACATATAAAAAAGTTTCGCATAAAAATGAAACGAAAGGAAAAAAAAACGTTAATTTCGGCTACACCAAAGCTGTAGATGTCATTTTTATAGATGCAAAGGATACAAAACGATCTCCACCCAGATTTTTATCGATCAGTTTAAGTGACACGTATAAACAGTAGTGGTCCGATCTGTGCAATATTTTTGGAAATTTGAACGATTTCCTGGATAATATTCTATGGAAAATTTCGAGAAATTTTTCGAATAAAAAAGTTGTCTATAAAAGGATCTGAATTGCGTTCAGTTTAAATGGGCTATATGGTATATTGATCCGATATCGGCCGTACTGACAAGTTAGCAGCTTCTAAGTGGGGAAAGGACATGCGAGAATTTCAGATCGGTATATCGGATCGAGTTTCCATTCTTTCTTAAATAGCTATTTTTTGGAGAAGAAAATTTTGTTACTAACGACAACGACAAAAAAAGCGGTCGTGGTCGAATAGCGATAAGCCGCCGGAAACTGTGGTCAAATCAGGATCGACAGTCGGAAAGGTTTTGCTATGTATTTGGTGTTATTGACAAGGAATCATATACTATACGCTGCACCCTTACACCCAAACTCTTTACCCTAAATAATTTTAACGTCTAACGCAAGACATCGCTTAAAAGCGGCCTTATTTGGCCAATATTCCTATTATTCCATGAAAGTCATGTTTCATCAAAATACCACACATCGGTAGTGAGTCGCTGGGCGCTCTGGGAGCTTCTTAGAAAGGGTGTCCCAAAATTAACGCAGTATTTAAATTTACCGCCATTTATGTAGTAAAGCGCTAAGAACCCTACAAAATCCTAAATATTTACAGCTGACAGCTGAGACTTCATAAAAATGCAGCTTTTACGATAGAACAATGTGTTTTCATTACTGAAAGATATTTCAAAAATAAGGAATGTTTGAAAGCTGAGAAATCACAATGTAATTCTCGAAAAACAAATGCATCCGACAGGGTGTGTAGAGGCATAAATGGACTATACTTTTTTGAAAATGAGAGCTGGTGAAGCAACAACTGTTACTGCTGCACGATATCGCGACATGATAACCCAGTTCTTTTTGCTGAAATTTCATGATATTGATGTGGCCAATATCAGATTTCAATAAAACGGTGCCGCATGTCATACAGCCGTGGAACACTTCATTTACTGCATGAGATATTTCCAGGCCGCGTACTCTTTGCTGCTCCGAATTGCCCCCCTAAATCATGCGATTAAACACCATTAAATTTCATTAAATGGAGTTATTTAAAATAGGGAGCTTATTGCAAGCTTTCAGCCAAGCGAACTTGAAACCAGCATATTGAATGTTGCATCGATGAAATTCAGTTACATTTCTGCAGAATATTTGTCGAAAAACGAGTGCATATGTTTATGAAAAGCTATGGATGCCATAACCTTATCTTACTTTATTTTTCAATAAAAACTTTAAAATCGAAAGGCTAAAAACTGTGTTTTTTATTTAGTTCTAATATTGCGTTAATTTTGGGTCACCCTTTACATCCACTTATACATTGTGACAGAAAAGTACCCGGAAATTGGAAATAAAACGTAAAGTGTCCCCTCCAGGAGTAATACACTTATGCCAACGATTTCTCTAGTCTTCGAAATACTTTTCATGCGTACTTTTTGGGATGGCCTTCAGCTCCTTCAGCAAATTTTGTTTTACCTCTTTGATCGATGGAAATACGGATCTATTGCGATGATTGTATACTTATATACACATCAAACTCATAAATCCATGTCTCATTGGCAGTTATAATGCTCTCCATGAATATGGGATCGAAGTTCGTACGTCAAGGATGTACAAAGAGACCGGTTTATGGTACTTTTTTGGAAAAAAAATTAGCTTTATCGAGATGAGTCGAGCAAAAACGCATTTGATACCCAAAATATCCACCAAAATCATTCGAACGGACTCGCGAGAGAGGTCGAGATCTCTTGCCTGACGATTTTCAAGCACCTTATTCTTCACTTTCTTAATATTTTCATCAGTTGAAGAGGTCGAAGGTCGTCCATAACGCGGCATGTTTTCAACGATCTTTCGACCGTTTTTGAAGGCCTCGTACCACTCGTAGACTTGTGTTTGATAATACTGAATCACTGTAAACCTTTTCCAATATTTGCAAAACGCAGTTTGGTTAGAAATACAAAATTTTGAGAACAATTTTTTGCCGATATTTTTATCCACTGTAAAACGGTTTGACAGATCGCGCTCTTATTTGTCGTAGTAATGAGGAACAGACCGACAAACTTTGCAAAATTCATTTTTTTGAAATATCATTTACACGAGAAATTTAATTGCAATTTTTGGGTGTTTTCTGTCACAATGTAGTCCAAAGGTAACGGGCGAATGACTTTTTTGCCTCACTATAAACTTGTGATAATCAGCTTTTCCAATTTTTGACCAATTGGGACGAGGGTTTCATTCCAACTATGCTAAATAAAGCCTCCATTGCTATGTAAAACACATATTTTTCACTAGTTAGAAAGTTATAGTCCTTGAACGTATCCCAATCTGATACTCTCTTAATACTTACAGATATTTTATAATTGGGATCTATTATTATGATTAATTTATATTAAATTAAAAGTATTTAATGTTATTAATAATGAAATGCTGCTTAAATGCCAAGAAGAAATCAAAAAAAAAGAATATGTATTTTTTATTAACAAAAAATTTTTAAAACATCTTATGAGGGAAATAGTAAATATTTTCGCTTTCTAATATCATAACATCCTACGATATACAGATATGAGCAAGATAATATACATACACACACTACAACACATTTACTTGGTATTGTCGTAACTAACCAAGTATTTGTGTACTTACAAATGAAGGTTTTTTATTATATCATAAGCATACTTATCACGTATTTGAGAGGCATGTAGTTCTATGTAGTCTTTGTATCGTAAGTTTTCTCGTAATTTGGAGAGAGAAATGTATACAAAGAGAGAAATGTAAGGATTCTCTCCGTCAGTGGAAATAAGTTTGGTGCCATAATCTCCAATTTTATAGCAAAGTTGTTCATTGTGGTGAATATGACACAGCCATTACGCATACATAACTACGACTTCTAAAATTTACTAATAATAGGACACCATGGTGACATTTTAGCTGACATAAAGTAAAATATGTAATGAAATTTTATGTTTTTTAAAACATATAAAGTTGACTTTTCTTCTAGTAACCTGCACTTAAGGACTAGCTTAGAAAATTTCATTGAATGCTTGCGTAATAAATTGATACGACTGTCTATGAAGGTTATAGAACTGAAGGTATGCCTTTTTGGTTTATGTTGGATAAAAAATTAATCGAACCTTAAGAACTCCAATATTATAAATTAATTATTATTGTTACTTTCCCTTAGCTCATATTTTTATTCACGCATACACAATATGGTGCGCAGAGGAAATTATTCTTTTGTCCTCGTAATGATGGCTACAATACATTATAATATTGGGTATGTGTATGAATAAGAGTACTTACATACATACCTCATACATTGCAAACAGAAGTTAATGGATTTCAGTAACATAAATTTAAGCGAATAGACTAATACATCAAGATTAGACTATAGGTCAGACGTAGCCCGCTAATCTATACGTCAAATGTGAGGTATCTCAGATGCATCCGTAATATGTTCTATCGCTACGGTCTAAAAATAAGAAAACCGCTTGAATCTTTAGCTCTTTGGAAAGTATAAAACTGTGCTTATAAAGTAATGCTATTACATAAAGTACAACTTCTAAAATAAATCTGGGTCATTCTATATCTCCCACGTCACTAAATGTTATCATTTTGTTTTTCCAGTTGAGTTCTGTTTGATATCGGTCAATGTGTTACAAATTTGAACAAAATTTTGTGAAAATATTTCAATGAAATGTTTGGCGTCTGTTCTTAAAAGCGTCTGAAATGGCTTCACACCCTCCCCTTACTCACTATAGCCCATGCAAAGTTAGGGATAATATAAGTGTACATATATGTTCTTCTAGTTCCCATACGAAGAATGTGATGTTTGCTTGACATTAAGATATTCATTTCGGAGAGTCGGTTAGCTGGAAGAAAAGCTGCCGTTTGAAATACTTTAAGTATGTAAAATCCTTTAGCACCCAACAAAAACCATTTTATTCAAAGCAGGCTCTTATAAATATATATATTTTTTTTTGTACTTTAGTTTTATTTTTTTCTTTTTGAGAAAAATTTACCGAAATTCGTTTTTATGCAATAAAGTTTCTTTCTAGGGTAATGCATTGATTATAGCGACCCTTTCGATACGATCTGTTCTTTGCCTCAAAATAGACCTCAGTTTTGGAGATCACCTGTTCATTCGACGAAAATTTCTTCTAGCGAGCATTCATGTGAGGACAGGAAATAGACACAAGGGGCCAGATCTGAAGAATGCGGTGGATGCGAAAGCAATTCGAAGCCTAATTCTTGGAATTTTGCCATCATTTTCACTGACTTCTGACACGGTGTATTGTTTTGGTGAAACCGCAATTTTTCTTTCCTCCAATGCGGCCGTCTCTCGGCGATTTTGTCCTTCAAACTGTCCAGTAACGTTATCAAATAGCCGCTGTTGATATTTCTTCCTTTTTCAAGGTAGTCCATAAAAATTATTCAATACCTACCCCAAAATACAGACGTCATAACTTTGCCAGCCATCTAATGCGTTTTCACGCTTTGGTGCGGATTCGTCGTGTAAAGTTCACTCGAATGACTGTCATTTAGACTTTAGACTAGAAGTGAAATAAGGAAGCCAGGTTCCATCCAGTGTCACATACCGATGCAAAGTTTGGGTTTATTAAGCTTGAGCATCGCTTACAACAACTCGTCTTTGTTTTTGGTCAAAAGTGTGCTCGCGCTACACCCACTTACCACAGAGCTTTCTTATACCCTAATATTTGTGAATGATATGATTTAGACATCTCTAGAGGCTAAGCTATCTCGAACGCCATTAAAAATGATTTTGTGATCTTTTTTGATGTTTTCGTCGGTATTAACTTCTTTGGGCGTTCACTGCGTTTACTGTCTCCGTTGTTAATTTCGCCAGGTCTAAGCTTAGCATACCAATGATGGTAAATTTTTCTGGAGCAGTGTCCGGAACTTGCCATCAAACGAAGTTTTCGCTTCAGCTGTATTTTGTTCCCTTCAAAAATCTACATACGTGAAACTCCTTTTTCATAAATTTTTTCGAGATAACATAAGTTGTTTCACTCAAAATGATATAATTCACAAATAAACGAATCGACACCTGTTAAATTCATACACGCTTATATTAGGTTGTCAAATATCTCCCTTCCACCTTTTTGTCTTTTGAATTTCGCGGCTATGTATAAAGCGCTACAGAGCTCGTATCTCGTATCTGGCTCGTATCTGGCTCGTATCTGGCAATACTATACAATCTTCTGGACCGAATCAACGCCTGCAATATGCTGATGAAACGGAACGAGCTCGACCCATTTTTGAAACGGATGGTGACTGGCGACGAAAAATGGATCACATTTGACTATCAAGTGAAAACGGTCGTGGTCGAAGGCCGGTGAATCGTCCGAAACAGTGATCAAGCCAAAATTGATGGCCAGGAAGGTTTTGCTGTGTGTTTGGTGGGATTGGAAGGAAATCATCTTTTATGAGCTGCTGCCATATGGCCAGACGCTTAATTCTTCCACCATACTGCGAACAACTGGACCGCTTAAAGCAGGCGATCGACCAAAAGTATCCAGAACTGCCCAACAGGAAGGGTGTAGTGTTCCAGAATATTTCATAGTGATCGAAAAATTTGTTTCCGAGTAATCGCTTAAGGAAATGTGAAAAATGTAAGAAAAAAATTTGAGAAAAAACGTGTTTAAAGACAAACTGAAAGAGCTGATCGAGTGGCTACATTTCAAAAGGCTGTAGCTGAAAAAATATTTGAGATATCGATTTAAAGCTTGAATATGCTATATATATAAGTATAACCTATTGAAATATGGATTATTTTTTTTTTTAATTTCAAAACATGTGTCTCTTACGAATCCATAACTCACTTTTCCTAAAAAAAATGTATATGAACCTGACTATCAACTTCATATTTGTATATATCTCAACATATAGATATCTACATCCGTACTTATATTGCATAAACTTTCGAAACTTCACCAAGGAAGCTGTCAACGCAGCCGTGACTTGTCACATAACTAATGCCTTGCCAACCATCATCGGAGCATCAGCCGCTACGCTTAGCAACAAGGCGATTACTTGTAAGTGCCGCTAGCATACTGACAGGCGCATTAGCACGGAACATAACTGCACAAATCTATGCAACCGTAAAAAGAAGCAAAAACAAAGTAAAGATGCGTTCACACACAGGCACACACACACGCTGCATGCATGTTGCGTTGATGATGAAGTTCCGTATGACTAAGCGATTCAAGTCGTAACTACAAAACACTAAACGGCATCATGAAGATAGTAAAGCAGCAAGAAGTTGATGTTGTCACCGGCTGCTGTTGGTGTACATACTACACCATATTCGGAGTTAGCGTTAGTGGTGGAGTTGCGGTAAAAACTGACTTCAGTCGTAAGTGTGTGTTTGTAGACAATCATTTACCTATACACTCACAAATGCGTTCGTGTAGAATACTTTCTTCAGACTTTTTACTGCATCCGGTTCCGAGAGTACACACGCTAGCTTCTCCCATTCACGCTAGTTTGCTACTTCGGCGACAATTGATATTGAAACAGAAAAGAATACAAACGAAGGGGTTCGGGGATATGCGTGATTCTTTTGTTTTAGTGTTACACATACTTAGTATAAATCATATTAGGGATGTCCTTAAATAAAAAGAACCTTAAATGAGTCTAACTAAAATAATTATCAGAACAAAAAGAATCAATTTAAGTTGAAATTATTAAAAAATTCGAAAAATGCGAATTTTGAAACTTATGATTTTGAGAAAAAAAATTGAAGCTAATCCCACTTGAACGACTCTTGAACCAATGCTAAAAGTAAGTTTGACCTCTTCGGCAGCAGGTAAATTTAGATATGGAAGCTTCGGGCATAGATCGGTGAATAAAAAAGCAGCTTGGGAAGCACCGACTTGGTTAGGTTAGTTTAGAGAGCTGATCAAGGACCGCACTTCGACTACTATACCGACCTTTGTTAGTTAAATTAGTAACCAATACAAATTTGCACAGGCGTCTAATTTCCTTGCCCGCCAGCTTGAAGGGATGCCTGAAGGTATGCGCTCCCAAGTCTCAGTCAAGAAGGAAGTGTTGAGTTGTTTCCACCCATCTTCTTCTATACAGTTTCTACAGATGGCATCTGGTAGGATCTCTAGCCTTACTGCCAGGACGCCAATAGAGCAATGGCTCTTTAAAAGCACCAAAGCTAGGGAGAGGCTAGCCTTACTGAGGGTAAAGAGATCATTAGATATCTTGCAATCGATCTGGAGTCAAAAGGCTTTTGCGACATCGCATGTACCGATGGTGGCCCAACGCTGGCCAAAACCGACTACTTGATCCCACTTTTCATTCCGGATCGCACGGTCAAAGTAAACAAAGAAAAGTTTGACTATCATAAAGGCGAGGCACCTGCGAAACATATTAAATATTTACACGGATAGATCAAAAATGGAGGACGGAGTTGGTGCGGGGATATACTGTCCAGGGTTTGGCTCTCTCAGCGCGCAGTGGATAGAATTTGCCAGCGGGAAGTTATGCCTGCCATTAAAGGAGATTAAAATTCAATATGCACTTTGTTTATTATTTGGCTTGACTCGAAATATCAGCATAGTCTTATCATCTTAAATAAAGCTATGATACTGAGCTTGAGCTGATATTATAGACTTTGAATGAGATTCCTACTAAAGAAGACGTTTCAAGTTCAAGCGACAAATGTCTCCAGTCATTGAGTTTGATGGGTGCTCAACTGGCAGCAGCAAAAGCTGCAAAGTCAGACCGGAGACTTAAATCTGGTACCACGGGGAGCAGTATACCCTTGGAGTTCGCTCTAAACTGTTCTTGGAGCTCGGTACTTTGTGGAGATTCGTGGTGGCTGTGTTTTAATCCTAAATGCAGGGAGAATTGAAAAATTTAGTTCAGTGTGGAGTTGAATTGCACCCGAGCGCTGGACCCATAGTATGGCAGAGGTTTTAAATCATCCTCGAACCCGTCCAAGGTGAAATGAATAATGCTTGCGAAAAGCTTGTATTATTTGGGGCGCTGATAAACACATATTTTGAACACAACGAAAGTTGTCCAGAGCTGGGCATTAGTCAGCATGTTAAGTTCTTGGACCACTGTGAAATATACTATATATCACGCAGTGGTCTTTGCTATTGGGAATGCCATGGATCTAATCTGTAATATGCAGGGCAGCAGTGAAAAGTGTTGCCAGAAGCAAGTAACTTCATTGCTAGTGGGTGCCAGACCACAAACGCCTGGATGGCAATGAGACAGTTGAGGAGTTCGCCAAAAGTGGTGTACGGCTGTCACCGAACGTGACCGAAGTTGGTAATCCTTTGCATTGTATATACGGCGATTTGGACAAGAACTTGACATTGAAAGTATATTTGGACTCCTTACGGTATAAGACACTGAAAGAGGCCTTAGAGCCAGTGAGAATACTACTCATGAATTACGTTAGGGCACTGGCACCGCTAAGGAACCCAAACTGATCTACATATGTGTGGGCTATGAGCCTGCCAGTCTAACCTAACTTAGTTTAGCAACCTTCTTCCCTCCTAAAGCTTCACAATTTTTCACCGTTTTGTTGCAACAATGTTGCTATGCGGAAATTTCTAACTGCGCTTCCATCAATGCGTATGCGCTGCGCATTCCACGCATACTACCGTTACATTGTTTTATCGTTTTTGCTTCCTGCCATTTTCTTACCCAACCGCCGTTCGCTTGGCTATTTCCTGGTTGCTCTTTTTTCATCTTACAACAAAAACAAAAGCAACTTTTATAGCTTTGTTTGCAATGTAGTTTTTCATTACTTAACAGTTGTTTGTTGCCTTGTTGCTGCTGCATGTGCCGGTGAGTGGCAACAAAAGCGCAACATGTGGCATATGCTCACCTGAGCACCGACTGCACTGTTGAAGTTATCCACTTGTGAAAGAAGCATGTTTCTTTTTACAAAGTCTCACTAACAGAAATATTAATTTGTTAACCCAGAACAAGTAGATTTAAAAAATCTAAATTTTTTTTATGCACCTGAAGCTAGTTTTGCAAGGTCTAATCGAATTTTCACTGTAACTCAGTAACTTTGTTGTTCTTCAGACGAGTTATTGCTATTCGAAATTCTTCATGGTCGGAAATGCAATGCGGAACATCTGCTTCATTGTCATCGATTGCGGAATAGGGTTTGCTGGAAGGCTGAAGAAGTTTTCCCTTCCTAGTTTTGGTATGCCCTGGTTATAAGTCGCTAGACCACTTCTGGTTGTTCTACAAGAGTATGCTCCAGTCTTGAAACCTTCTGTTAGTCTCTTATTATTCCCGCCCAATTGTACGGCGCCAAAATATAGGTCATGATGAACAGATGTGTGAAAGCACTTCGAGCATTCAAGAGAACTGTTCTCCGCAAGGTCTTTAGAACCCTTGTTACTGTTACACGTGAGCGATGAATATTGAAAAAGATGGATGTATAACTTCCACGGCGACATGGATAACCTTAAGCACATTAAAATACAACTAATGCGTTGGTTAGGTCATGTCGTTTGCATAAAAGATGAGCTCCCTTCGATTCGAATGCAATGGATGGACAACGGGAGTAAGGGTATCCACGTATACAATGATAGTTCCATGGCAAAGTGACTTCTTTGCACATAGGATGTAGAACTAGCGAGACCTTGCATAAGATAGAGGCAACTAGCGAAGTTTTATATTCTCGGAACAAGGAACTATAATTGCAGAAACAATAGAGCCATAAAGCCGGCTTCTGCATAGGATCAGAATTTCTCTCGGATCGTGAAAATAGTAGGCTTT
Source organism: Bactrocera tryoni (assembly GCF_016617805.1). Classification (NCBI taxonomy): domain Eukaryota; kingdom Metazoa; phylum Arthropoda; class Insecta; order Diptera; family Tephritidae; genus Bactrocera; species Bactrocera tryoni. The sequence continues at coordinate 25,599,050 of NC_052500.1, forward strand.
ACCATCTTGAATCTAATAGCATACTGTGATTCCGCTTTGGCCAGACATCCAAACCAGTATAATAAGGCTACCCTCGAGAGCAGGAAAAAAAGTTAACGAAACGCCGGCCAAATCAAACTTCACTACATATCAGAAATTTAGACAGCGAAGGTCTGAGAATGTAAACCATAGAGTGGCATGTATGTAGGTTCTTAGATGAGAAAACATTTGATTGCTAAGTTTGGTATTCTGCTTTGCTGAATAAGAGCAGGAAGGAACTTGGTCTTCTAATGGTTGATACTAGCCCTCAGGCCACCTCGACAAACGTTTATCAACTACTAGTAACTGGGCAAGGTCTTTCCGGTCGCAAGGCCCTTTTGACCCAGGCTGAATCATAAACAGCTTGTGAACTCTTAGCTCTCAGAAATGTTCACCTTTCAATGCTGGCAGGAGATCTGATTGAACACTGTCTGATTGGAATTCATGCGGTGGGATTGAAATTTTATCGAATGCCTGTCAGCTTCTTAGAAGAGAATAAGTCAGTTACATCACAGCACTTCCTTGTCAAACGCCCTGCTTTTTACAGATCAAGGTTAAAGCACTTCGTTTCTTATACTATTAGACATCTATGTAAAATAGTGAATATATATATAGCTTTGTTGATAGCCAAATACAGGAGTTTTAACTGGTTTTGTAAAGGAGTGCATATCAGTATTGTTGTGATTCACCACTATCTTGAGCGATTGACCCTCTATCTTAACCTTAATTGGTGTAATTACTGAAGCAGGCTAGTCTTTCTGATATATAATTTATGAATTTGTATTGAATAATAATCACGTCCATCTTCGACATAATGGTGTTTTTCAAAGCAATTCTCTTTGATAACTCTCTTAAAGATTAGGCTAGAATAATAAAATGTACCAAACTGAAAATATAGCGGTCCTAAGTATGGACAGGTTCCAAAAATTTTACCCTCTCTTTAAGTTTAATTTTAATTGAAACTTGAATTATTCATAAAACCCTGTTTTAACGATTTAATTAACGGAAAATTGTACCAAAATCGAACATTCTTTTCTTATAATTACATTTCTAATATAATCAGGCCATTTTTGATTTACATAAGTTCCTACCTAACTGCTTGTTTAAAGTTTTGCCCTCGACCAATGTATTTATGTAGTTGATTGCGTCATCACATTGCTTATTAAATAAATATGATAATATTCACTCATGCCCTACCCTGACCTGCCGCCGTGACCATTGATATGATTAATTGCAATAAATTGCTAATCAGCATTTATCACATTTCAAATTCCACGATATTTTGTGCTGATTTTATTCAGCGATTTGATTTATTTGCCCTGCACAATTATAATCGGTCATAAGTCGTGAGAAAATGTGGTTAAACCGTGTATATCATAATAAATTTAGATATACATATTATATACATATGCATTGCATATTAATGGCGTAAATCAAATCTACCCAAAGTTAAATGATTTAAATGGATTTAAAGTCAAATAAATTGACCCAAATGGTTGGCAGGTACGATTCTAGTATATTGATGCATTTAACATCCTTTATAGTAAAACCCAATATACAAACTGATCTATCAAAATCATGTTAAATATTCTTGTAAACTATAAAAATGTACCTGTGAAGTGTATTATAGCGCCTGTGCAACCCTAGTTAACGCTTTTTATTCCTTTCTTGAAATTTTCCAACAAGTGTTCAAGCTTTATTAAGCGGTTATTCGAAATACCCACAGTTATTTTAGTTACTGCCAAAATATTCTAATATATGAAAATTTAAACCGAAGTTTACTTGTAACCTTGGTTCTGAGTCCTTACGTGACGTTACGTGAGTCCGACGTGACTTATTCATGAAACCCTACGACTCTATTAATATTAATTATAGATTCATTCAAAATTATAGATCAGAGAAAAGAGCTTTGTAGACACCAAAGACGTACACAGTAGCACGCGATTCGTAAAAATATTTTATCTTCGAAGAAATCCCTGAACTCTGATCAACTCGCACCTTCAACAATACAGGTAAGGTCAGTTGAAGTTCATCCCACAACCAAACATTCTCTTAGTTGTATTTTCATGAGACAAGTAGAAAAGTAATCGCAGCAATTATACACTTGCAACATGTTGCTACAGAGTATAATAATTTGTTCACCTAACGTTTGTTTGTATTACATAAAACTAATCGATAGATCTGGGGTCATACATATATATTACGAAAAGAGTTGAATTCCTCGGGACTGTCTGTTAGTCCGTCCGTGCGTCTGTCTATTCAAGCTGTAACTTGAGTAAAAATTTAGATATCGTAATGCAGCTTGGTACACGTAGGCCCTGATAAAAAACGGAAAACAAGTTCATAGAGCGGCGTAAGCGGATCACTGCCACAACCGCAAAACGCCATTAAGCGAAAATCTATAAACTACCACAACCAAGCAATAAACTAAGACATAGGACTGTAGAGATCGCAGTAGCAAAGAGCCCCTATAGGATAAAAATTTTGAAAAAGTGTGCGGGGCCTCCAGGGTAATAGCTTTACTGTAGAAATCTACTAAACCACTAAAGATACAACAACAAAATTCGTCTATAGAAAATAGGCTGAGAACCTCTACCGGTAATATGAAAACGAATGAAATCCCCTGCCCTTTTCCTTTAACGGAATCACTAAAAGCACGATAAATCAATAACTAAATACGCCAGAGACATTAAATTCGAGATGGTATGAGAGGTCTTTAAAGGTGGGTCAAAGTTGGACGCCCGCCCTACTCTGGGTGAAATCACATATCTTGGGATTTGTCCTTATGCCCGAAGCCCTTCCTTAAAATATAAAATTTTTCCAGCACTTAAAGGAATTTCGATGACTTTGGTCCTTGCAAGTGGGAAGTGTATGAAATATTCGGTTGCGTACGAACCTATAGCCTTAACAGACGGCAGCGCTAATCCGGATTAACTGCGCACTTAATCAGATCCAAATTTGTAAGTGACAGACGGCAGCTATGCGACTTTGAAACTATCGTAAACAGCTGATAGTCATTTTTATAATATTTTCAATGAAAATGGATAGAAGATAAACACTGCGGTTGTCAGTGTTGTTGGTTTTTCATTCACAATCAAATAAAATTGGTCATTTTAAACAAGATTGCCAACGAAAATGCAGCTAACTCTCTAAAATTATGAGGATTAAATGGGAGTTAGCAACGTAGTTATCTTCACTAACTCCTGAATTAACGCTGCCGTCTGTCAATGCTATTAGCGATTCCTTATTTGTTAAGAAATATGTTGGATACGAGTACGACTGACTCCTTCAAATATATAATCGTCGAAGCTTAGACGATTGGAAGGAATCTGAAAAAGAGCTTTGTATCATCTCTGAATCAGACATTAGATATTTCTAAAGAATATAATTATTCGACAGCTATCAGGAATAGGCTTGCAGTTAAATTTATTTTAACCAAAACCAAAATGTTTCGGTTTCTGTGGACAAATTACAAACTTCCTCTTGAGGTGTGAGATTCTCTTTCTTTGATGTGTTAAAAGACGTGAGAGCCCTTCTCCACTGTCCAATCTGAGGTTTAAAGGGTCACAATTACCATGACTCCCATCTATTTTATTCGCTGCGGTGGTAATGTTTAGTAATGGTGTGGTTTAAATAGTCTTTGATTATGAAAAATTTAGAGCTTGTCGAAAATACGAAGGAGAAATGAAAACTAAATGCAGCAGGAGAGGTCAGCGTTATCCTGTGACAGATTTTTTCTCAAAAGTATAAAATTTGGAAAGGAATATGATTGGATAGCGAGTCAGTGTCAGACATACTTAGAACTTATAACTTTTTTCTCTCCCAGGTTTGAATTATCCACTTAGAAGCTTTCTTAAAATCATACATAGTTCAGTGTGATTTATTTCCCGTAGATCTTTTTTCAATCCATAACCCATGAGGTTCATAAGAAATGAAAAAAATTGACTTCTCGAAATTCGAGTTAACACGGAAGCACATAAATAACCATATTTTGTGTCAATCAAAAAAGTTCCGAGAGAAAAGCCTACAAAAAAAAAGACGCTGAAGATGAGGACACGTGTATAAGTAGCGCTCACACAGCCAGGCATGACTTGCAGTAAACAAGCAAATTGGCAGAAGTAAACGAGGACAAAACAAACTAATGGGCAATACAGCAATAAATTACCGAATACGAATGAAAGAGTCGAGCGATGTTGCAGCAAAGGCAATCAAATTACATAACCTCAATAGGCTCGCAAGGCAGCTGAAGAACATGGCAGTGACTGCGCTTTTGTCTGCATATGAGTACTTATCTCTATATATGTACATATGTTTACTGATTGCATCACACTTAGTTCATTTAAGGGCGCATAATTTGTTGCAGCCACTGTCGCTGCTGGAGCTTGTCATCAGCGTCGCTGCATTCTCCCTTGTTCTTCCAGCCAATGCTTCGACATGACCGAACATTAATTGCTGTTGTTGCTGAGCTCGCGACCCAAATTGCCGCAATCACTTGCTTTGATGTGCGCGGCACGTCGCGCATAACTGTAACCCTTAAGCATCGACGGCCGTCAGCCCTGAAACCGTCGATGCCGTCGCCGACCTCTTCAAGGCCCTTGTTCTCTAATGGCTACATTTTTTTTTTGGCAGAAGACATTGAATATAATTGCTTTATAATGATTCGCATTGTGCCGCAGCGAGTGAGCGGAGCAGTCGGCGAAATAAAAATGGAAAATGACTATTTGATGTTGTAACTGCTGTTTTTGCGGCCATTAATTTGTATAATTTTGTTGTCTGCATCAAATTAAAGATGGCCTGCAATTTTTATAGATTTTTTAATTAAAAATCTGTAGGCTTAATTCCAAAAATTGTAATTTGACTTGTCGTTCGGGCATTTCACACATTTGTTGAACATCTGTTGTGACTGGCAATAGTTTTTGTTGGATGTCGTAGCGAGGTTCGCCTTCAATTACTTACGGTATGTTCACATCCTCTTCATTTTGTTGATTAGTGAATGAAATGGCAATAGTCATGCCAAGCAATGTACATGCGATCATTACTTCTTACGTATAGAATGAGTACCTTCCTCTACTTGTGTTCAAAGGTAACAAGCAATTTGTTTAAAACACTGTAATATACTACGGGTACTCTTAATATGGGAACTCATTTTTTGTGGAAGGATTTTTGATTTCGGTCGGAGAACGAAAGGAAATAAAATGCAATGGACGCCGTGGGAACGTAAGTCCATAAAAGCCTTTCTTTGAAATCTATTAACAGCGATATCGTAAAAATTTAAAATAAGCATAACATATACTATTGAAATCTTTTACGAAACGGCTCAAAACCTTTTAGACAATGTTATCGCTATCAAACGATCGGAATCGCAAGATAACATAATCATATATTATGAACTTAACTGGCAGATGGCTGCTAACCAGACATTGAGAAAACGGGAAAGTCCAAATTGGTACACATTATGCTTTCGTCTCTTCAGCACATCACACTTTCAGTGGACAACTAATTACATAACATCGAAAGCCAAAACGATTTGAAGGCTATAAAATGAAAAACTTTGCACAAATAAGTATTTCAATTGAGAAGGATTGATCAACATTATTTAGACTCTGCACCAAGGAAACCCACCCTTAAAAAATTAAAAAAGTTCAAAGAATAATTTTGGATGACCGTAAACCAAAGTTGTTGGACTCTAAAGATATCAACTAAACATGTACTTCATATGATTCATTATTACTTGGGTATGATAAAGCGCTGTGAGAAGTGGGTGCTGCGCGAGCTCACTTTTGAACAAAAACAACGACAAGTTCATGATTCCAAGCAGTGTTTGGCGATAATAAAGCGTTATAAACACGAATTTTTGGGTTGAAGAACTAAATTGCCGTAAAACGACCACATTTGAAAAAAAAAAGAAAGTACTGTTTCACCAAGAGAATACATCGTATTACAAGTCAGTCTTCTACATCCACCATATGCTCCATATCTGGCCCCCAGCGTCTATTTTCTGTCTTCAAATCTCAAGAAAATGCTCGCTGATATGAAATTTTCGTCGAATCAAGAGGAGATTGCCAAAACAGAGACTTATTTTGATGCAAATGACACATCGTACTACGAAAATGGTATCGAAAAGTTTGATTTGGTCGCTATAATCAGTGTGTCAACCTTGAAGAGAACCATGTTGAAAATTGCCAAATTAATTTAGTACATTAAGTTTATAATTGAGAAACCAGTTGGTGCCTTTCGCTCAGCCGGTTTGAACGATAGGCTCGATTAAGGTTAAGCTGTCATCTTACTTGGTTGTGTTCTTCATTTTGTGTTTTTCTGTTGACAAAAATTTAGCAGCTGTTTGCTATTTGGTAGACCTTTTTTTAATTCTACGAAATGTCTAAAATATTTTGTCAAAGCATATTGCTATTAAAAGTGTAGAAGATAGAACTTTCGGGAGATTGGCTCTTCCGGCTCAGCAGATACTTCAATCTTTGATCGCGTTTCTCGTTTTCAAAGTCGGTGGCTGCGATTTCTTTGCAACAATTGAAGCAAAGTTATTGGAATATTTTACTGTTCTTCCAAATAGGATGACCTAGGATTGATCGAAGGATTTTTAGTTTTCGATTAGAACAAATATTTTAAAAGCTATCTGTGTTAACATTTAGACCTAACATCGTACCGTTTTTTTTGTAACGTTGCCAAAATTTATTTATTTTTTTAAATTCTCCGATTAATCACGAGGTCACCCATCTACTAAAAAATGAAATTTGATTTTTTGATCTTAAATAAATCCTTCGTCGTTATTATGACGACCGCGAAAAGACGTTTTTGGACACTGACACTGGGAGCCAGCTGCTATTGGTTGAATTTCAAAAATTTGTTTCTGAAAAATTCACAAAATATTATTCAAATGTTGCTCATTGATATATTCAAAAGTTGTAATAAACTAGTTCATTTATTATATGACAAAAATGCTGAAAATTGGCACTTTTTTGGCCGTTAAAACCCACCTAACTCTTTAAAAAATACTGAGTCAAGCAAACACAAAAACGTGGGCAAAATTTTTGCTTTGATGATCATTCGAATGTATGAATGAATATTAACTATCTTTATATATATAAATCTTCTGACCTCGTGTTTGTAATTGAACTGCTCCTAAACGGCTGCACCGATTTTGATGAATTTTTTTGTGTGTATTCAAGGAGATTCTAGAATGGTTTAGATTCACAATTTGGTTCACTGGAAAATGTTTTTTTAAATTAATTTTTCTTTTGTAATTAATTGCTAATTTTGGAATGTTTGACCGATAGCTTGCGCTACCATCGCAGTATCCAATATTCAAATCTTAGATTGGCGTAAACGTGCAATAAACAAAATGATGCCAAAGTAAAAGGCGACATCTGTAAACAAGCATAACGCGAACAGAGTTGTTCGTTCTTAAGTAATAAATAGGGTGATTCAATACATCTATGGGTAGCTATAACATTTTTTTCATACCTGCTAACTATTGGAGGGAGTATCTTGACAGGCAATTTAAAATTGCAAAAGATCTGACATAAAAAAATAGCGGCATAACTGAAGTGTTGATAGAAAGGGTCTATTAAAACTTGAGATATACATAAATCTTTTCGAAGCGCATTGCAAGACTGATGTCATAACCTTGCCAGCCGATTTTTTTGTCTTTCCACGCTTGAGAACCGTGTCTTAATATGCAGTCCTCCAGGCTGACAATCGATTGGACTCGATTGATTTCACTGATGCACAGCCCAAATTCAATAGTATTTTTACCCCAAAAACCAGTTCTTTCTTATCGCACGAAATGCTTTTTGATTCATTTTTGTTGCTTCACCAAAAATGCGATTATTCCTTAACTAATACTTATAATCTAACTAATAGAAGTCATATAGATGGTATTAGTAGTACTACCTATGTATGTATCAGCCACGATAAAACGAGGGCGGGTCCTCTAGTATGGTATAAATATGTTGGTTAAATGAGGTATGTTTCAGTAAAGGGTCGTCTATTGGCATAACCATTCTTTTCAGATGTTAAAAAGCATATTATTGTGCTACTTAACCACCACCCACAACTTTCTACCTTTATAGATATATATGTGTTACATCTACCATCTTTTTAGTCATGAGGCAGGGAGATCAAATATTGTTATTAGAAAAAAATTCTGGAAATTAAGCAATTATATTCTCAATTATTGCTCAGTATGAATACTTAAATATGACGGTATGAGAATTTTTTTGACGAACTCGGCAACACAACCACATAAAGATATTCATTCAATGTTCGATAAAATATTATAAAAGCTTAAAACTTGATGAAAGAATGTCATCGAATTATTTTAAATATTATGGAAACTCACACGCCACAGTGAGATTTTTCAGGGATGGATCGCAACGAGGGGAGAAGTGTTAAAGGGAAGTTTTCTATAAGGAGTCCGTCGTTAAGCCTAGCTTCAGGCTACACAGTACTACAGTAGCCATACTGTATTGTTTCAGCTGCTATTATACATATTAGCAGACGATGTATTGCTGAGAAGTCAAGCTATTTCATAATCAGACTCGCTTGGGAGCCCGGTCATAGCGAAATCGCTGGTAACTGCAACGACGATGAGCTAGCCAAAGGCGCATGTTTGCTACCCTAACATTGGACTGGGAACGAATTGTGTTTGTCGACGACTGCAATATTCTTTCGGCCTTGAATAGAGAGGACGAGATCTATTGAACTATCAGCTCTTAGCAAAGCTCATTTTCTCCATTAAACTCCAAGTTTCTGTGTTATTTCTTTCAAAAGATAGGCAACGTCGATATTTATCACCCTTTTATTCCATTATTCTGACTATTTTAATACGTCTCAAAGAGCCGCTAATTGATCAAAACTATAATACTGTTATTACGTACATATATAGCCAACTGCAGCCTCCTAAACGGGAGGCACACAAAATTGCTGATAATTTTTCTTGAAATCCGAGCTTGGTGATATTCGAATGCTGCCAGAAGACTAAATTATGTAATTTATACACTAAATGTATGCATTTTCGTCTACGCATGGCACATTTCCACATGGATATATGAAATGTATGTGCTCAAATGGCACCGTTCACACTTTGCTTAACATACTCCTAAGCCGATTACTTGTGAAAGAGTATATACATGTACACATATATTTGTGGGCATGTTCCTTGCACCTTAGCCAAGGCTCGTGCAATAAATATGCATGTAGAATATACACACACAAGCACACAGTTATGCTTATGTATGAGTAGCTATTTGTGCGCCGAAATTAATGAGACAAGCTGTTAGGAAATCAGACAGTTTCAGATGACAGCTATATTTGCTCACTGGGCGAGCATTTAGACTACTCCGAGCTTAATGCAATACAAGGAAATTAATACGACAAGGCTTCGGTTAATGAATACCACAGGGATATACTCGTATGTATAAGCAACCGCACAGCTACTCATGAATAATATGTTTTTGGCTTGAAAATAGGGAAACTTAATAGTTTGGATTATTTCATCTTAAAATGACTGCAGTTAACGGTATATTTACATATATGCTATTTAGCAGAGATTTATTATACAGTCAAAGTCTGTTGAAGCTTCTATTGATGAGATATTTTCGGTTCTGAGCAGAGGCGATAAGAATCACAAGAATTAAAGACGCTCTAAATATAGTCAGACGTTATTGCTCACGACGTTTCTTAGCACTTAATCAAACTCTCAGTCCAACCTTATTGAAATTTCTCGAAATTTAGAAATCATTTAATTTGAGACAAAGTATCAAAGGAAGTAATAAACCAAAAACCGATTGTCGGATGTTTTTGGAATGAAATTAACCAGAAAGATATTCATTAAACATGATAAGGAGGGTTAGCAAGTTGTGGACAGACTTAAGCTATTTTTTAAAAATAATTGATACATGCTGTAAGAACTATGTGAGTATTTATTATTTCTTATCAGGTGTGCTCTACTCAGCCTTGAACTTTTCCATAAAAATATAAAGTGAAGACCAAATCAAATTCAATGTGTTTTAGGCGAGCATTTTCCAAGATAAGCAGACGTTTCTCTAGAATCTAAATTGTTATTTTTAATCTCAGTATGGTTTTATCTCGCGGATCTCACTTGAATAACTTCGAACACCGCTGTGCTGTAGCACCTAATAATCCTATGTATAGAAATTAATCCTAATACCCTCACATATCGACAAAGCGAGTTTGTTGAGATGGCTAAAGACAAACTCGGTTGTGACTCCTGTTCCAAGAATAACTTTGCTATGAGGAAGTAGTTAAGTAGGTCTCCTGCGTTTTACTTAACGCCAAGGCTTTACATTCGCACAGGAGCGGCTCGTCGACCATCGACATGTATGAAATAGTACTCATTCCGATGTCAGCGGACAAGTGTTTCCCCATTGGTTTGCTCGTTGGCTTTGCAGTTACCAGCAATTCCTCTAAGACCGGGCATGAGTTTGAAGAAGTTGCTAAATATTTCGAGTTATGACAAACACTCCTTGAATAGCTTTGAGCAGACAGTTAGCAAGCTTACCGCTTGTAATGCGCTCTGCTATAGGTATAAATGCTCATCACCTCCTGCAAGAGGCCGCAGTTCGCGACAGTATGTCTACCGTCACCGTAATAGCAGCTATTTCTGCCTGATGACCAATTTAGTGACCCAGTAGTCTCAAGCTACGATTGATGGAAAGCTGCTTACTGAAAACTAACTCTCCAAACTTCACTCCTGGATTCACCTAATCTGTGGCTGGTATCATGCCTTAGGTGAATCCATCTTCACCCACTTCACATAGTCTACAAGTTCCTCCAGCATAAGAGAAAAGAGAAACAGCCTCCAGGGGTAGCCTCGTTAACGCAGTAATCCAAATCTTCTGGTATTCATGGTTTAAAATTGTACTATGTGTTTATAGATCAAATGTAAATCTTCAAAATAAATATAAAATCAGACGGATTTAAGAAAGTCTAGCGTTAAAATAATTTTTGATAAGGTTGTCAACCTTTTGAGAAATTTTACTGAAACCAATTAAAAAAATATACTACTGTGCCCAAAAAATGAGGTGACATTGTATTTATTTTGAAAATTCTTTATTTATTCTTCGAAATCAATTTCATCCCCTTCAAAGTAACCCCCTCCCGATGCAATGCACTTATGCCAACGGATTTTCCAATCTTCGAAACACTTGTTGTAGTCACTTTCCGGGATGGCCTTCAGTTCCATCTTCGCTGCGGCTTGAATCTCCTGTATCGTATAAAACCGGTGTCCCCGGAGAGGTCTTTTGAGCTTGGTCAGCCAGAAGTCGCACGGCGCCAGATCAGGTGAATACGGTGGTTGCGGAACAATATGGGTTGAGTTTTTGGCGAAATGATCACAAACTACGAGGGCAGTATGGGATGGTGCATTATCGTGGTGTAAAAACCAAGAATTGTCTTTCCTCAATTCCGGCCTTTTTAGGCAGATAGCATTACGCAAACGACGCAAAGCGTTCAAATAATATTCCTTGTTGACTGTTTGACCGGCTGGAAGGAGTTCATAATGCACAACACCACGATAATCGAAGAAAACAGTCAACATGACCTTGATTTTTGAGCGACTTTTGCGCGATTTTTTTGGTCTCCGCTCTCTTTTGGCACGGTATTCGCTCGATTGATCGGTTGTTTCGGGGTCGTAAGCATAGATCCAAGTCTCATCACCAGTTATAATGCGTTTCATGACACCCTGGTAGTTGCAAAGCATCGTTTCACACACTTCAACGCGACGCCTTTTTTCCAAAAAATTCAATGTTTTCGGTACCAGTCGAGATTTGACGCGCTTGAGGCCCAAAACATCCCTCAAAATGGTATTGGCTGAGCCTTTCGATATGCCAACTTCAACAGCAAGGTCTCTAATTGTTAATCGACGGTTTTTCAACACCAAATCTTTGATTTGTTGAACGTGAGCTTCGTCGGTTGAGGTTGATGGTCGCCCTGGACGCTCTTCGTCTTCGACACGTTCACGGCCGGCTTGGAACTCACTATACCAATTGTAAACATTTTTTTTAGACATAGCCTCACCACAAAAGGCTTTCTGCACCATCCTCAACGTATCCGCAGCAGAAAATTGATTCCGCAAACAAAATTTAATGCAAATTCTTTGCTCAACAAATTTCGACATCGCAAAAAACGAAAAACTCACTTTTAGCAGCTCAGAAAACGACACGTATCTCAAACACTAACGAATATTTTGACATGAAATTTGACATAAATGTGACTGACAGTATTACCAACCTAAAAAAAAAAATAATTCTCCAAATCCTTCGACGCGCGCAGTTTAAATTCAAATGTCACCTTATTTTTTGCGCACAGTAGTACATATGACAAACAATATTGACAAGAAATGACAGCTATTTATTGGGTTCACTTGATTCGCATTTAACTATTTCCTATATTAGTAACATGCAGGTTGAAGCAACACTTTTGTATTGTCACAGCCTTCAATATTTTGCTTGAAATCAATATTTGTGTTAATGGTTTTGATTTCAGCGCCTTCTACTACTGAAACAAAGAGATAATCAATTTAAAATTTGAATAACAAAAATTAATTCGTAGTTCAAAATGGCTTTATTTCTATATGCAAACGATGAATGGCAAAAATCGAGATAAGCTTATTCATAAATCGCTTACGGAAGTTATATTACCCAAATATACTGCATTAATGATTATTAGGACCCTTTCGACACTGCCTTATTTTTCACTTATATATATACATATGTATATGCACATTAGGGTGGGTCAAAAAACAGAAATTAATGTTTTTGCCATGTACTCTGAAAAATTGGTTAAGTGGGTTATAAAATTCTTAAGAAAAAATTGTTACTTCTCAATATATATTATATGTTTTAAACACTAATATTCTTGAAACGGTTAGATTTATGAAAAAGTCGTTTTAGACCTTTATTAAAAAGCATTAAATTTCCTAGAAAATTAAATTAAATTCTTTTTGAAGGAGCTTGAAGAAAGATACACACTTTTCTATCTGTTAAAATGACAATTAAGAGTTCATACTTGGAGATCCTTTCTTAGAGGTGTCTATCAACTCTTAGAGGTGTCTATCAGCTATCAACGCACCAGATCATTTGTGGCAATCCGCAGGGAGGCATCCTATCCCCCTTGTTTAACGAATTATTACTTCTCCTTGACGCTTACACTGTCTTCTGTTCAAGGTTGAATCTTAATCGCATATCCCGGCACAGAGAAAAGGCGTTTGAGAGCTCCGCCGGCTTGGCGGAGGGCAACGTACTAAGAAAACTAAGAAGGTCGAAAACTTTGCAATTCAATCTCTCCTAATTAAGGGCTAGAACCATTTCACTCTCGAGCGAAGTGCAGCGGACTTGTTTGTTGGGGTTTACGGGCGCAATAAAAACGACTTCACCAAAGGCTCTGGCGGTTATAATTGACATTCGGCCAATACAGATTCAAGTGAGTTTTGAGGCAATGCTTACGTCCACTGAAGCCAATCTAGGTGTCGCTAAAGGTATGACATCATACTCAATCTTGGATTAAGGGAGCTTACCAGCATTGTAAGGGCAATCACAGGGCACCAACTTTAGGATTTCACCTTCAGAAGATGTAGAAATAGATTCGGCGGAATGCAGAGCATGCGCAGAGAATCATGAGACGCTGAAACATTATCTATGCTAATGCCCATCCTTAAGCCGGATGAGAAAGGACGTATATGACTGCCAATACTCTAACTTAAGATACTTTGGGCAGCTGGAATAGAAAAGAATCAGCACTTTTACCAAATCTACAGAGTTGCTGGATGAGGCTTAAATTGGTTACTTCCCTGGGTCTAACTTTGGCCTAAGTGCGGCCGCATGTGGTCCGGCCTCCCTTTTGAACCAACCAAACATAAAAAAAGCCTTCACATTTTTCGACCAACCCTAATATACATATTTATATACGAATATCCACACGTATTGTTATATGTCAGCCTTATCCTTTTATCGCCAGCCATTGTGCGTGTCCCAACAAAAGGAGGGTGGGGGGCATTCACACTAATCGAAATAAATTGCCAATAAAAGGAAACAATGCCGGCAACTAAATATAATTGCCGCCTACGACGAGTCAGTTTCTCCCTAGCAATTTGAATACAATGCTAATGGCCAAAAATATATGCGTCGATAATAGTTCGCCGTGAAATGTTAATGTTGCCATTTACGCGAACTATTGCCCGCAAAGCGCTCCGCTCGAATAACTTTACATTTGAGCTGATGAACCTCGAGTATATACAATCGTGTGTACATAGATTGAAAAATGCCGTAGCAATTAATGGATTTAGCAGTTCGTTCGTTCGCTCATTCATCGGCAGCAAAGTGCGTAAAATGCGTAAAATCAGTCAATTCGCTCTTTTGTGGAAATGTGGCTACATTCATGCCACTTAATGCTTTATTTCAGCTAAACTATTGGTTTTAGTGGTATTAGCGCGTAACTGCAATACTTTGTGCGCTACTAAAATCACAAATAGAATATATAAAAGACTGTTTGGTCTGACAAATTATTCAAAGCGGGATTTGGTCAACGTAATTTTACGATGAACTTGTAATTGCTGTGCGGCACTCTGTGTAGCGGTTAATGCACTAAGCTTTCAAGCACATTAAAATAAGTGAGGGAGGATCATGTTCAAGCATAGCACGATATCAGATACTATCACAACTTTTTTGAATCAAAGGCTACCTGTCAATGTAACTCATAGGTGTCCGTGTATTGATCTTATCAAATATGAGAAAATTAGTCACTTAATATTCTCACTTAATACATATATTCGCATATCAAGTCATAATATTTACATGAAATTCACCTATTTTCATTAAGGGGGTCGTCAACATTTGAGGTTTGATAGAACCGATATTTTGCATTACATACCCTATAGAGGATTTGATCGAAAGCTTCTTGGTTTACGAGACATGGAGCTCCAAACCAGATCCTGCGCTCAGGATTCATATGAGTCAGCCAGCTTCAAATGCGCTTTTCTAAAGGTAGTGTTTTAAGCTTTTGTGCGATTCTTAAAAAACTATGAAAGAAACTAACTGCTATGGTTAGACATGAAGGTTTTTCCAGTTTTTGCAATCTTTTTTAGCTTGAAATATGTAACATTTCGTCTATATATCATGTGTGTGATGTTGAACTCGAAGGTGGACGACCCACTTACAATAACTCACTCATTGAACAGTTCGAATGACCGAAATTTGAACTCGAACGTGGACGACCCGTTTAGAATAATTCACTCATTTAACGATTCTTTTTAGTGGGATATTAACTGGAAGGGCGAAAATCAAATAAATAGTTACTTGTAGCTAGGATCTATGGTCTATACACTATTGCACCAATTCCGAGACCTAACTACTTACGTTCATAAAAACAACGTAGAAAGTCAGCAAAAATAACGAATGTTGATTTATTGATTATGAAAGATAGGGAATGTTCCGATTTCATCTTTTCTACATAAAATTTTATTATTTTCAGTAAAAGATGTCTGGCTAAACTGACTACGGTATCAGAACAGTTCACCAATACTCTCTAAGTAGTTTTTTAAACTTTCCATTATCCTGGGTCGTATGTAAGCCAGTCTTATCATCGTTGTTGTACATGGGATTGATATACAGAAATCAGTTTTTAACAGCTGATGGAACGTTGTCAGCAAAATTCATCCAAAAAACCGTTAGATAAAGCGTCTGAAAACGGTTGCATATATACAGAGTTCCTGTCTACAAAGGAATATCTGATGAGAATGCCAAATATACCGTCCGTCTGGGTACCAAACTAGTCCAGGAGATACGGAAGTCTATATAAACTTCTTCTTCGTAATTGGTGCGGTGACACGCGAATATAGCCGAGTTAACAACAGCGCGCCAGTCGTTTCTTCTTTTTGCTATGTGGCGCTAATTGGATATTCCAAACGTAGCCATGTCCTGCTCCACCTGGTCCTTCAACGGAGTGGAAGTCTTCCTCTTCCTCTGCTTCCTTCCACGGGTAGTGAATCGAAAACTCTCAAAGTTAGAGTGTTTTCTACCATCCGTACAACATGACCTAGCCAGTGCCGCCGCTGTCTCTTGATTCGCTGAACTATTTCAATATCGCTGTACATTTCGTACAGCTCATCGTTCCATCGAATGCGATATTCGTCGAGGCCAACGCGCCAAGGACCATAAATCTTTCGCAGAACTTCTCTCTCGAAAACTCGCGACATCAACATATCAGTTATTGTCATCAAGGAGGATGGGGTCATGTGTAGAAGTTCACGCAAGTGAAGAAAGTTCTCTGATCGCCATTCACTTCGGAGTGGCCAGAAACGATTCTTTCACATATGGTTCAAGCAGCTCACGACTTCCGGTCTTTGACCAAGTATCCTCTGGGTAGCCTAAGAACATCCGTTTGAAGGCGAGCTAAAGTGAGAGGGCGAAACATCGCCTGCATAGGGTTGTGCTCAGGGTTTGGGACCCGCCATGTAAAAAAAATACCCCCAATGAAAAGGAACAACAAGCCTTGGATGAGTGGCTCCTTTTGCCAACAGTAAACATGTTCTCTAGATAGGTGTGTTTCATATAATATATGTATAAATAAGGTAAATTAAAAAGAAATCCATTATTTTCCCAATAGATGTTTTTAGAAATCGGTATGTTGCATTGTATAAATACTACGATCGGATTACATTATTTGTGATTAGAAAGATGAGATTTCGAAATAAAAAAGTGTTTCCGACAGCTTGGCTGAGTATTGTTTGAACACGCGTCGAAGCAGAAGCCAGGCGACTGGAAATGTGAAATTTATGACCATTTACGTAAAGTTTTGTTTTCGTTGATTCCATTCTCCTAATTTTAATGACAGCCTTAGTGCATGGAATGGAAGGCTAATTGGCGAAAAAGTCGATGAAATAATGAAAATCGTCTAGTCAAACAGTCATAGAAGCACTGTTCCGCTTGTCCAGGAGCTAAACATTGCTCTGTTTCGACATTTAAGTAAGGCTGGATACCTTTCAAAGGAAGATAGACGTATGGATGTCACACAAGTAAATAGAAAAAAAATAACTCATGAAACGAATTTCCATCCGCAGCGAATTCCGAGTCGCTGTTGACTCGAAAAAACTCGCTATGTTTCGAATGTTTAATGGTGATGAAAAGTGAGTGTCACTTACGACAATGTCAAGGTGGTCGACTTTTGATGAGTCAGATGCAAACGGTGACCAAGCCAGAATTGACTATGTGTTTGATCGAATTGGGAGGAAATTGTCTACATATACTACCATGAAATCGCTAGGTTTCTGCAATAGTCGAGAAATTCTGTTACATCAGAAGAAAACCAAGCCACACAAATCTATACTGACTCCAGCGAAATTTCAGTAACTTGATTAAGAGATTCCCATGCACCAACCTTATAGTCCAAATCTGGCATTAAATTATTGCTACTTATTCTTGGCTATACCAAACTATTTTCTTTTTAAGAAATCGTTTCAAAAGAAGTTTATCAAAATTCCAGTTTTGTTTCAGTTTTTGCCCTTAACAACGAGGGTTTCTATGAGGGTGGTATGTTGATATTACCTTCAAAATGACAATAAGTTCTTTAAAAAAGTTGCGAAATTAAGCTGAATTGAAACATTATTAAAGCTTAAGTATAATGGAAAAAAATAATAGATATTTTTTTACTAGATCTAATCTAATAATCACCAACGAAAACCTCAGCCTCGAAATCCAATACAAAATTACTCTTGCTCCTCGGTCTGAATAGACAATTGAGAAGTACTCTGTCGACGAACAAATGCCAAACATTACCCCCGTCCTGCTGTATGGTGCAGAGGCATGGACGATGACAACATCGGTACCCGGCGGGAGAGCAGAGGAAGAGGAAGATCTCCACTTTGTAGGAAAGACCAGGTCAAAAAGGACTTGGCTACACTTGGAATCTCAAATCAGTGAGTAAACCGAGATGGTCGGGTTATGGGATTGTCTTAAGACGTAAGGCTGACAGCCAAAAAATTGATGATTCAAATGCCAATCTAGGGAATATTTTAATTTACAAAAAACTTGTTTCTCACTGCAATCCTTCCGTCACCTACGAGAGGAAACAAATCTCCCGCTACAGCTCAACTTCTCTCAGAATCATTCTGCCATTCTTATCCGGCTTATAACGGTAACAATGCAAAAAGTTCAACTATTGTGACAACATCTAAGAAACCTGTTGTAAAATTCCAGCGACGAAAACTATTTCCGAATTTATATAAAACTCGCTCAGCAGTTGCCAAGAAATGCGATTATGCTCACAATAATTTGCAGCAAAAACAATGGCAACAGTGCGCTGCAAGAAAATTAGCTTTTAACAATTGCCAGCGCAACTTGCACCAAAAATTGCTTTTACAGGCTGTTGCCACTTTCGACTTTCGGCTGTGGTCAGCGTCTTTATTGCAGCAGCGCGCACTTTTCGCCTTTCACGCCATTCGCTTCATTATGGCTGATGCGATTCTAACGACTTGAGTGCAATTTACCACACGATTATCCACAACAACAACAGTGGTGGCGCTAACGGCGGCGGCGCACTGTGGCCGGAGCTTGTTCCTTTAACAACCGCAATAAATGTAAAAGTTCGCAAATGAAAGCTAAACAAAAGCGTCAATTCATTTGCAACGTTCATGTTGTTGTAAATGCAGCGCAAAGAAATTTGCCAAGAACCTTATGCTGATAAGGACTTCGTTCATTATGACGCGCAGAGCATGCCACAAACAAGGAAGTAACATTTTTCATTATCGTGACTTTTCTGCTTTGCCATTTTATGTTCAAATTTGTTTTTGGATAAATTTCAATTGTGTAGAGTAATTGATAAGCCGAGGTAAAAGACGAGCTTTTATAAATTCCAACAACAGCCGGTTCTTCATTACCAGAATTGACCCGGATTTTAACCGGCGAGGGGCTGTTATCTCGGTAACCTTACACTGTTGGATCGGTAGGCTTGAGATTAAATTTGTCATTATTGGAGTAACAACTAGCAGCAGGGTTGCTCCGTATTCTCCACATCCTTGTTGGCGTTGAGTCCAACCCAGTTCAGGGGAGATATTTTTGCTGCGTTTGAGCTGAAAGTTTCCATCCAAATTTCACCTCGGATAGGTGTAATGGATGGAGTCATTTTAAGCCCTACTCAGATCTTAACCCTCATAGGGTGTTATGTGGCCCCATGCTGCAAGCGCACAACTGCGACACTAGACTCCGCGTCTGCGAAAATGGCATATAAATCGCGTATAAATGGCATATCAATCCTACTCCCCAACTTTTATACCGCTAAATTCCCCGTGTGCGATCCGCTAGGCAACTGCTGGTTTTCCGCGCAGTCTGTTCCTTGTAACAGAGCATCATACTTCGGAACAATAAACAGTCAAATGCACTTCTTGGACTGGTTGGTATCATTTCTCGACGTCTACCAGCTTGCTCGCTATGCGTGAGTGGAGTGTGACGTATTTTGCCCCGTTTTTTAGCAGTTTGCTCTCGCAACATCTTACAGTGGTGTCACCAAACAAGACCACAGTGCGACAACTGCCCCTGCGGGTTCTGCAACAACCCCCCAAACGTCACTAAATCTCTCTCAGGATCACACCTATGCGATAAACTCGACTCCTAAAATTTAACTGCAATTATCTCCTGAGGAAAATCAAGGAGATAGTTGTATTTAGGAACAGGGAAGACGTATTAGTAATTGCGGTGAAATTAAACAACTGCTCAGATACTCTGAGTTGTGCAGGTTTCAACTTAAAACGTAAGGAGCGAGCGAGTTGATGATGGGAACCCAGCCTTATACTGCATAACACAGGGCAATAAGAGCGTAACAGCATAAACTTTTAACATACCTCCAGAGAAAACAATCCACAGGCATTAAATCATATGATCTTGGCGGCCATTTCTCGAAATTATCGAGTCGAAAAACTTTGAACACAAAAAGCACCCCGTCTTGTTGGAAATAGAGATTGTCCTCGTCGATTTGATCAAATTCCGGGTAAAAAAGTGGTCAACATCGATCAAAAGATAAAAGACTCCATGATCCGCACCGAACGGTCAACTTTTTTTTGAATGTTTTCGGAACCACACGAAGATTAGGTAGCGACAAGTTTGTTTGTTGGCGAAACTTTTAAGCCAGAAATAGACCTTATGTGAGAAGATCATTTTTTTGCGCGAGGAGCTCATATGTACGTGGCCACCGGAGAACATAAATTTACGAAAGAATATTGGACAATTACAACAAATCCAACCCTTCGGAAAAATTTATAATAAGTTTTAAGCTCAAGATTTCATCAGTTTTATATCCAAATTGGTTGTGGTGTTTTTTCGCTTTGAATTTCACGCAGGTGGCAACCTTTAATAAGTTTACTTCCGTGAAAAATTTGTTAAGCTTCAATTCAATATGTTAACATGGGTATGTGTTATTTTAGTAGATTAATTGTGTACAAACAGTTGAACATTTGGTGGAAACGGTTCTTAGAAATTAACCAACGTCATAACTAACTGGTGGCAGCCACTTTCACAAACATTTTCAAGTCTAAGATATTAAGCTTTATATATACTGCTTTATATATACTGTATATATATATATATTGTAGTTTATATTTACTTATCAAATTTATTGAAAACATGTTTTGGAACAGGTAGCAACGCTTAAATAATTTTATAGTTTTCTAAGTTTTTTTTTTGAATTTTTCCAATTTCATGCACATATTTAGTTGTTTTTTACTTTTTTGTTATTTTATGATTTAATATTTTTGAATAGATGGCAACCTTTTAATTTTTTGTTAACATCAAACTAGCATTACATTTATTAAATAAAAAAAAAATTAAGTTCGACTACGTATTCACTAAAGTTTCTTTATCAAAATAAATAAATAAATTTCGAATATGTGGCAACCATTATTAAAATAATATTGCAGCTTAAGTTTTTTTTCTAAATTTTCAAATTTCGTACACATATTGCACTGTTTTTTTTTGTGATTAAACATTTTTGAATAGATGGCAACCTTTTGATTTTTTTTAACATTAAACTAGTATCACAGCTATAAAGTAAAAGGAATTAAGTTCGACTGCGTATTCACTAAAGTTTCTATGACTATTGGCAGATAAATTTCGAACAGTTGGCAACCCTTAAAAAAATATTTTTTTTTAAATTTTTTGTTTAAGTTTTTTCTTAGATTTTTTAAATTTTTTAAGTGTTATTATTTTATGATTTAATATTTTTGAATAGGTGGCAACCTTTTAATTTTTTGTTAACTCTAAATCAGTATGTATTACATTTATAAAGTAAAAGCAATTAAGTTCGACTGCTTTTACATTAAAGTTTCTTTATCGAAACCATTGACAGAAAATTTTCGAGCAGGTGGCAACACTTAAATTTTTTTTTTGGTTTTTATCAGTCAGGTATTTCTTCAAAATAAACCTAAAAGATTATTCAAATTGGTTTAATCTACATTATGGTGTGTTCGGTGAATTGTGCTCGTGACGAACTTGCGTGAATCACCCCATTTCCTTGCAATCAATCAATTAATTTTATTATCTTTATTTGTATTAAAATGTATTTTCAGTCATATAAAATTGTCTATTACTAACACTAATTAACAGAGAAATGCTACATTCT
Organism: Bactrocera tryoni; assembly: GCF_016617805.1. Classification (NCBI taxonomy): domain Eukaryota; kingdom Metazoa; phylum Arthropoda; class Insecta; order Diptera; family Tephritidae; genus Bactrocera; species Bactrocera tryoni. Next base: position 25,620,707 of record NC_052500.1, read on the forward strand.
TTGCTTGTTCGCTGTCCAGCAGTGAAGTTGAAAACTTTTTCAATTTTCTGCTTAATTATATTTTATTTGTATTTTTACGAATTCGTATTTCTTCTCGTACAATTTTAAGTGACATGTTTCTAAACACCAAAAAATACCACAATTTGTTTGTAAATTGGAATTTGAAAAGTTTCTTACATTTAGGTAGTTACATTTGAATACACTCGTGTCCAGCATTTTTGCTGTGTTTTGTGTTGTTCTTGCTTTTTTTCTTCTCCTTCCATTCGCATTCAATATGACTATCTGCTTTCGCCATAAGTGTTTATTTTCATTTGCCATGTTGATTCCCCCGTTATAAATATTCAGACCCTCCAGAAGTCTCAGTGTGTGTGTCAATATGTACATATATATACATATGTATGCTTGTAGCAGTTGGCTTCTTATAATTTGTCCTACTGCGCGCCAGTTGCGCTCCCCCTCCCCCACCTCTTCATTAAATTTTGATTAAGTTTGTGTAATTGTGTGGGAAAAACTTTGTTATTTCTCCAATTTACATTTTTAATTGAGTTTCATGGCGCTCGAAGACGGGATGGTCGTGCGTAGTGGGCCAACAAATAAAATTGTAAGCAAAAGAACGAAGGCGAATGAATAAACTGCTGATTACACAAGTTTATACTGTCGCCAATTTCCTGCCTTCCACTTAGTTGCAACTTGCCTGCATACACAAAAGCGGCGCTGTGTGTGTGTGTGCGTTTGCCGTTATGAGTAACTTCCGAAGAATATGGCGCTCGATATTAAATGCTCACTGATTGCCATTGATATTGAAATCTGTCGCATAGATTGACGATTGATGTGCGTATACTAGAGCAGAAGATTGCGTATTAAGGTGGAGCTGGTAGTACTGATGATAGGGTGGTACATTTCTTTTCTTGAACTGTAAACTTCCAAGATAATCTTCTGATGGCAGCGTAAGTAGGTGCCAGACTCGGCCTCAGAAAATTCAGAATTTCCCGAAGTGTTTTTCAACAGATATCGAAGAGTAAAATTAAGTTTGCGAGTACATATGACAACGACCGTCTTCTAAAAACTAATCCTCAGTTCAACTTAGGCGGCCCTATACATTTTCTTATTCTCCCGTTAGTAATAAAGCCGCTAGTAACTGAGCCACGGAGAGAACTTAGTAGTCGATATGACACTTAGAATATATGTATGTTAGTTTTCTCAGTTCAGACCTCAGCTGAACGATAAGTGTGGCTCGCGCATTCGAAGCGAATTAATCAAAGGGGTGTATGATTTTACAGATCTGTCGAAAAAACAGGTATAAGACTACTTTCCAACTAAATTGATTTTTTTTTGTCAAGCCTCCTCTTTTCTTGCCTGTGGCCTCCTATGTTGGCCATTAGTCTGCTGAGTTGGGAGTTGATTTTCGCTGCCTTTCCTGTGGCGTGCTGGCTTTGATTCCAGAAGATTAGTCTGGAGTCCAATCTTACGCCTAGGTAGTTGATAGCTTTTTACATCCTAAGATGCATGCTTATTTCAAGGAGTATGTGCTTATTTGTTAGCAGTAGAGGGTCTGTTTTTTCCGTAACGAGCTGGAGATTGTGTGAGTCGAGCTATGCTTGCGTCCGTATCATCATGACCTGATTAAGCTTTCTTCGCGCTTTTTCTATGTCTCTTCCTGGAATTAATGCTGCAATATCGTCCGCGTAGCCAATTTAATACGATTCGTCTGGCATTTCGAGTTTTAGTATAGCGTCGTAACTGATGTTCCACAAGTCTGGGCCTAAAATGGATCCTGGTGCTGCTCCTGACGTAACCGCTATCTTTCGTGATCCCTCTTTAGTTTGATACAACAGTATTCTATTACTAAGGTAGCTCCGCAGCACAGCTCTGAGGTAGTCTAGGGGAGGTTCACCAGCTTCGTTGCTAACCGAATCTGGGTTCAAGTAGCCTTCCATATAGCTTTCCCGCTGTGTCAAGCATGTGTAGTACACTGATGGAAAGTTGGGATTTCCTTTTTCCTTACTGAGTAGCATCAGCCCATATTTTTTTTCTGGCTTCAGGGAATATTCCGGCTTCGTAACAGGCGTTTTACATATTCAATAGTAATGCTGGTGGATTTGCAGCAATTTTTTCAGGACTTCCGCTGGGATGCCGTCTGGGTCGGATTTGTTGGCTTTGAGCTGGCTAATGGCTTGTTACGGCTCTTCTAGGGTAAACTGGGGAATTTCTGAAATCTTGGAGTATGTTCGGAATCACTAGCCTTTTTTTCGTGTGTGGTGACGATTGTGTTTACGATCTGATCCATTTTGGTAGCGGTTAAGTCATGTGGCTTTGCTCGAGCGCCGAGTTTTTTCATTATAATATTATACCCTAGTCCCCAGGGGTTTTGTTAATATTCTCGTGTGGTTCCTCCAATTTTTTTCTTTTTGTTATCATCGATGGCATGCTGCAGCTCCGTTTTTGCTAACTTGTATTTGCTCGGTTACTGGAATATAGTAGCAAGGCTCGGTTTCGTTAAATTTGAACCACGAGGTGAGAAGTTGGTTTCGGTCCTTGATTCGAATAGTGGAACTAAGACGCACAGAAAGTTTTCTTGCTGACGCACGGAGACCAAGTTTCCTTTTTGAACCATTCATAATAAGTTAAAGTAAATTCATTTAAAACTTTTCTTAAATTAACGAGATTATTGGAGGTTCGCTCGGTCTCCCGCTCTAAAGGGAAACAACTGTTTTAGTTAGGCTCAATGAGCTACTGACCTTTTGGGCTTACGGAATATGGATAATAGTAGCCTAATTACAGCATACGGACATAGTCTTGTATCCGATTACTTTGACAGTATTTTGATTGTAAAAAGCTTCGACTTGCTCATCAAACGATTTCTGGAGAGATTTTGAAAACAAATTTGAGATAAATGTCGTAAAATGTTTGATAATGGAAATCTGAGATAGTAATAGCCATTCTTCACATTCGGCTTGTGTGTCGAGTATGTTTTGAAATTTTGGTAGCCAACAAAGCAAAGCGTCCGTTTCCAACTGGTCTCTCGTATCTGATTTAGCAGCATAGATCATCGAATTCACGATGTTCCATAAAAGGGATCTAGCAAAGTATGACTTCACCTTGATCACCTGATCTATATATCCAACTATTTTTCCGTTATGATTCAACCGCCAAAAGTTTCGTCAATGTAGATATCAAATATGAGTTCCTACTTATATATCATCATAAAATGTAGTCAGCCAAACAACAGTCTTCAATATTACAGAATTTCCTTAAATTAAGTGGGCCATTGGGCAGCAAGTCTGTCCTTCTAGATAATCATCATCTCTAAAAAAATGCTAATATATTGAGTATTTCTTTAAACTAAGAGAACTGGGGCAGACTCGACAATGGTATCATACTCGACTTTGTTAATGAACTCGAGCTAAATTGGCAATGAGACAGAGTAAAGGAGATCCATAACGAATTTAAGACAGCGTTTTCATTCCCGACGAAGACGAATGGATAGTACTGCGATTCACAGTTCCAATGGTAAACTTAACAACGACGGATCAAAGGTTGAAACAGAGCGGGCTTCCATACGCAGAAGTTTGATTCATACAAAACGACTACAAGTCAGTCATTTAGGCCGAAATTGTTTGCATAACTGAAAGTACCAAGTGGGCTTCTGCTCTGAATAGCAAGTTCATAAACCTTCTAGTGCGTAGTCAAGCGGCAATTAAGACTATCCGTAACGCCTATACTAAACCTCACTGCGTAAGGTTATGAGAGCAGGAAATTACTAGGCTTTCAGTAGGTAACACGGTTAATATCATCAGGGTACCCAGTCACACAGGAAAAAACAGACGAGTTGGCCGCTCGAGGGCAGCTGGGAACAAATTCCCTTAAGCTGCACAAGGTGACTCAGCTCCTTCAAAGATTGTTTAAAGCAATGAACGTTAGTGGAACACATCAGACCTTGAGATACAAAGTGTTAATTGTGGAGAGACCGAAAACTTCTACTTCTATGGGACCTGTTTGTCCTGTTAGTTATATTGAAGGGGTCATCACAAATAAGTACAAATCTATGACAATATTATAAAATGTATATCATATCGGGGTGACTGAAGTACTTTCGCGGAGTACTCCTTTCTGCGTGGCCCTTCAGACACTTGAAACATTATCTATGCCAGCTTATAGCCATGTAGGACAGGATGTCTTCCACGGCTTTCAATGCACCAGCTTAAGAGACATTGGCCAGGGTGGAAAAAAAAACAGTTTTTTTTTACCAAATCCACTACGTTGCTGCATAATGTTAATTTGGTTACGACAATGGAACACAATGGGCCTAATGAGGGTCTAAGTGCGGTTGTCCGTGGTGTGCGTTACTGCACCTACCTTTTGAAAGAACCAAGCAATCAAGAGGTTGTTTGAATAGTAAGTTCGTGACTAGAACCAAAGAGCACAAATCATAATTTGAGCCTGTCTCAAAGGAGTTCTCATTTGGGTTGGCTTGTGTTCTCTAGCACTTTTTGTAATATTTTAAAAATTTCTTCAAAGCTTTGGGAAAACTCAGTGTACTTCGTGCTCATTTAAGCGCAGCGCATCGTAAGCCAGCAATTTACTTACGCACGCGTGAAATGCTACGCTGCCAGCACACGGAGTAACCGAGGCAATCCAGGCGAAAAACTAAAGTCAACACATTTTCCAGCTTTTCGTGTAACGGCCAGCTAGCTGTTGTAACGGCCACGTTCGGGGCGGAGATGTGCATGGAATTTGTTTACATTGCAATTTTGACAAGCCGCTGTAGTGACCAAAGCCATGAATGGCAATGAATGCTTAATGCACACACGGTCCACATGTTTGTGTTTATGGCTGTGTGCGTGTGTGTAGACGTGCCACAATGCCACAGCAACAATAAGACAAACAACCGCAACAACACAACCATCATTTGCATGCCATCGGTGCAATTGGCTGTTTTCGGTTTTGTTATTTTTCGGTGCAACAGCGCTTGTGGGTTGCGATTTGTTGACTTTGGCCGGCATGTTGCTCCATCTCCAGCAGTGCATGCTGTTATTGGTGTTGATGTTATTGATGATTTTGATGATTTTGCTATTGCTGCTGCAAGTTGATCTCTTATGAAGCGCAACAGCGCTATTTACTGCTGGCAACTCTGCAATTGTTTTGATTTGCTATGCATGTTTGTGGTTCGGTTGTATGTGTTACTGTTATTGGCCGTAAAATATTTTCGAAACGAGAGGATATGGCAATGAATATGGGAAATGTTCGCAAATTATGTGGAATTCATAATTCCAGTAGTAATATTTACCATACCTTGAACAGGGTGTATTAAATGTTCCGCCAAGTTTGTAACACCCAGAAGGAAACGTCGCCAGTCCTATAAAATACATATGTACATGTGTATATTCATATTTAAATGATCAGCATGGCATCCGTATGAGCTAGTACCTCAGTACTTGAGATATTGCTTTGAAATTTCGTCGAAGCCCTTTTCCTCCCAAATAGCTGTACATTTGTCGGAATCTCCGATAGCTGTCTTAAAAACTAATCAATCGGAATCAAATGGTGCTCATTTAAGGAGATATCTTCAAGAAACTTAATATGATTATTTTCAAAGGCATGGGGTTAATCTTCGAATAACGATGGAGATCAGGTATTTGTAGGTATTTGTATATAACGGGTGATCCAAGTAAAAGTACTTAAATCCGACGCTTTCGAGCCAAATTTTGTTCAGCGATGAAAAACATTTCTGGCTCAACGGGTATGTAAACAAGAAAAATTGCTGCATTTGGATGAAGATCAACCTTAAGAGATTTAAGAACTGCCATTTGTTGAGAGTACACTTCGGCGAGGCCGGTTGATTGGCCACCAAGCACGTGTGATATCACACCGTTAATCTTTTTCCTGTGGGGACAGCTAAAGTCTAAAGTCTATGCGTACAATTCCGCTTCAATTTAGGTCTTTTAGCAAAAATCAGACGTGTCATTTACCAGTTACCTGTCGAAATGCTCTAACGAGTCATCGAAACTTGATTTCAACGGATGGACCATCTGAGATGTTGCGGAAGACAACATTTGATAGAGATAATCCGCAAAAAATAAATGACAAAGAATGTTCTTTCGAATGGTAATAAATGTGCTCCTTTAAATTTTAAGTTTCTATGTTTCTTCTTTAAAAAAGTAGGGAACATCAAATGGATCACCCTATATATATACCTCACTGACATATCCACGAAGTAAATTTCTTATACATTCTTTGAAAGCTAACGATTTTTCTCGAAATAGCAAAAACGTGTGTGATGAAGCTCGTTCTGGAATACTGACAGTATATGGCTAAACACAGAGTTCCGGTATTATGTTCATTTCATTTCAGGTCGGTTCAGGTTTTGTTTTTTAGTAAGTGGTAGCATCAAAAGCCAGAGTGCGACACTTTAATCCGCTAAACGTAACCTACTCTCAACTCCAAACTCTCCTACCGAACCACCTGTTTAAAAATTTCTTTATGGGAGTGATATTTAGGTATATTCTAATGCAGGGACTGACGAACGGCTAATCTGCTCTATATGTCCCAGTTTTATCATGATTGAGGCTGCCGCTTTGCTAACAGCTTTACAGTACTCAGTTGACTGACACATGGGTGTTGTCAAAATTTCCGCCTTAAAACTACCCACGAAAGTTATTTTAAGTTTTTCCGTTGTACTTAAAAAGCGAGACAATAAAAAAACCCATGCTCAGAGTCTTCAAAGCACACGTCGGACAATTCCTACTAATATGGTGCTGTATATTATTATAGTTGTCGGTCGAAATTCAGGTCCCCATGTCGCCTGTCTATCTCAATATCAGTCTGTGGGACGACCGTAATTTGAGTGAGGTTCGCCACCGCTGCTGCTATTTTGTCAAGCGTTTGACTCTCTCTTCTCTTTTGACTCCTATATGTATACCGTATTTGTCACCCTAGATGTCAATTGGTATCATACTGGCTATTATTTCAGTAGTATCGGTTGATATTGTTCGGAAAGCACTTATTACTCATAGCGTCGATAGCCTGAGCACTGTACTTATTTTTCTGGCATATGCTTTACTGTCTAGCGTCTAGATCCATATTAGAGCCGTACAGAATACAACCGATCGCATTACCTTTGCGAGTAAAAATCACCGGCTAGAACGCACGCAACTACTATTATTTGCCAGCATTCTTGATTCGCCTTACCTGCAGTGTATTCAACGTGCTCTATTATTACTTCCAGATACTTTAGCTGTGGCTGTGAATGAATCCCACACTGCCCTATGGTGAGCGATGTATTTTCTCCACTTTACTAATACTTATGAGCCAGACTTTTGCTTTTTTCTCAGCTAATTCTAAACTTATTGCGGAGAACCATTGGTGCAGACCGATTATGCACTCATTGCATTTGCTCCGGAGGACATTGGTTGGAGTAGCTCTTGGTGCCTTCATCAGTATCGAATAATAGTGCCCTGTTTTGAAAATAACTCATAACATTTTTCATAAGATATTGCGGAGCGCGTATGTCATATAGAGCCTTGATTATATTTGTCCACTTTGATGAGTTGAAGGCATTCTTCATACTATCCAGGGTGATCAGTGCGCAATATTTTTTTGTTCCGCCTTTCCATCGCTTGTCACTTACAGCACATTTCGCAATATCAATGATTGTTTAGTGGGTTAGTGGTGGTCCTCTTTTTCATAAAACAATAAACTTGAGGTGACTTAACAGTAGTCTTTAGCAAGGGTAGAAGAACATGGCATGAAGATACATAGAAGTCAGACATATAAAGCATACTCTATGATACAACCTTATATTTAAAATTTTATAATTTAGTGCGTCTATTCGAAATATTGTTTGTATTTCTGAAAGCCGAAACTAAAATAATTAAGTTTCATTAAGGAAGCTTTGTCAGTGCTTTACTTTTTTCACCCAAACTCCGATTGCTCAAAGGTCTAAGAAGACCTCTCATTTTTCTGAAGTGTATTACTAATGTACTTATGCCAGCTTAGTTTTAACTTTTATTGCATTTTTGGTCAGTCTTGGAACGACGATAGTCGCACCGTCATATTCCACAAAAATTTCAACATCATTTTCTTCCAAACCGCTTTCACGAGACCAAGCGTGAGCGGTTAGTCTGACCCCATGATAAATTAGCTTGAATCAAGATCACACATTTTGCACTTTTTCAATGCCCTCAAATTGTTCCTTTCTCTATTGTGGATCAACTATGGCACCCAATCTTTTTCTGCTATCTGAATATAATAGAAAAGGTAATGACGTGAATGTTGCTTTCGGACTCAGAAATGTTGACTAATTAAAGATAGTGAGTTTTGGGACTTTGGAAACCTCACACGTTTCGATTTCATTTTGAAATTCACTACACTTCTCCCTGAGATGGTAAAAGCCGCTGGAAGTTGGGCGAAGTAGTATACCATCGGGTGCTATCTATCGACTCCAGTCTCAGACTATTTAACCAATCCAGCGTCTTCAAAGTGAAAGTGACTGCCAATAAGGCAGTTTTCTTCAGATGCGCGAGTATGCACTCCGATTAAACTCGCTGACAGTACATAATGTTGGAAATGGATTGTCTAGACCCACTATCTGTGATAACTCCATGATTAGACTAGTTTGGGTGACTGGTCATAGACAAACTACAGCAAACTACAAGGCTGTTAAGCTTACTAAGTCAGGTACTTCAGTCGCACTAGTTGTAAAATGGTTGTGATTAAGAAAACCTTCTTTCTTTAGCGCTCCACCTTTGCGAGATCAAAAATCTCATACTTTAAACTTTCAGGAGGGCTAATGGAAATGTTTGTCGAGTTTTAATACAATTACAGGAGTTGTGTATATCAGTCCAAATGTGATCCTCCATTTCGAGAGGTCAGTGATTAAAATTAACCTAATCAATTAACCTAACCTTCGTCGCTTCATCGATATGTGAGGGTTCAATCCATCTGTAGAAGTTTTTCTTTGGACACACACTTACTTAATTTTAATTGTACATACTTGTAGGATCTTCTGATAGGGGCTCAGTTTTAATTTGTGATTCTAGCTGATACAAACAGCCCCTAGTCCAATTCGGCTTGGGTGGTTTCCACGTTCGCCACCGCTACATAAGCACATCTTTCTTCGTCGTGTCTGCAGCGTTTCCAACTGTGGTTAATTTCGCTGCTTGCAGAGCATAGCTCACCAAACACAGCGTTTTCCAAACAATGTCGTGCTCACAAAGTTCGCGCACACTAGTTCACGTGTTAGACAATGCCGTCCAAGTGGAACAAGGCTGTTGGTGACTGTGAAAAATGTGTCACCCATTACACAGCCCTGGCGCCTCACCTCTGGCATTTCGCTAAATTGCATCATTCGAGTGCTTCATTTGTTTGCAAATTGTGCTGTTACTTAAATCCACTGCCGTGGCCCATTGAACAGTGAGTGGCGCTGCGTATAACGGAGACAAATTGCCGTTGCTGACTAACTGTCTGACGTACATATGTATGCTTTATGTGCGAAATGTGACAATGGAAGCGAAAAAGTATTGTGCGACTTTATAAATGGGACTGGCCATCATTTGCAGTTAAGTAAAACGTTCAAGGAAGAACAAGAAGTAGCAAATTTGTATCAATTGGTTTTTTATATTATTTATGAAAAATGCTCGTATATGTGCACATGTGAAAGTCTGCAGCAGAATCTGATTCAGTTCTAGAGACATATAACTATCTCCCTCTCTCCCTCCTTATTTTCTCTTTCTCAATGCTTTATAAATATTATATCTATCATACTGAAAATCCAAAACTAAGCAGCTTCCTTGCGAAAGTGTAAAAATACTTCAAAATAATGGCCAAGATAAGAAATTAGCAAAAAAGCTATAACTATAAAGCCTTGAAGTTGTTATCATTAGAGTTCCCGTGGGTCCAACGTTGCGCATAATCATACACTCGTTAGCAGAAACCCATTTGCTACAGAAATTAACAGAGAAGATATCACTTTTGTGGGGTGGGGGTTATAAAAGTCTACGGCTGTGCTAATGTTGGCGCGAAAGTGTTATTCTAATTACCATCATTACCGCCCATAATCTCATTTCTCGCAGGTAATGATGTGTTGAAATATGGAAAGGATGTTGTGCGCCTAACGGTAGTTTCTAATGGAATTATATAATAAGGATTCATTTTGATGCTCTATGATAGAAAACTGATTGCCGATAGGTTTTCTTAAAGTCATGAGAAAAAATAATTCGCTTATTTTTCATTATAACCTAAATCATCTCGTTTTTGGTAAAGAATACATTTGCAGTAGAAAAAACACCCGAATTAGCTATTTAAATTCGCCGAAGATCTGAAAAATAACATTTACAATTTTCGATCAGAATATTGATTGTATGATTGGCTCATTGAGAAGTGATCTTATGAACTCTGTTGATTTCCAAAACGCGATCGTACAACCTCTATGTATTGGGAATCGTTAAAGGAAATTGCATCCATATCCCTGAAAAATATATCACTTAAAAAAATTCTGAAAAATTTTGGTGTACCAAATGGGGCTTCAGACAACCAAACAAAACATGCAAACAAAATTTTCTTCAGATTTAAGAAGGAAGATTGATCTTCCCCATCAGCTTAATATGAAGAAAACCTCAGCCGGAAGTCATCGCATTTATGGTAAACATGCTGAATGAATGGACCAAAAGTGGTTTACATGATTTAAAAGTTGCGATTTTGGCTTTAAAGTACGAAGAACGTCCTACGTGCTTACAAATGGAATTGGTTGCCGAAAAGGAAACGAGCTCATAGAATTCACTAAAGCAGCTCACTCGTCAACTAAATCCAATGCAGAGCCACTATATATATGTCGGCAATATAATGCTCAGAATATTGAAGGATCAAAATGTCGTGCTATATTATGAGCCGCTTAAGCTGGGAGCGATCTTTAATAGCGACCGCTTTCGACAGCCATTCACTAAGTGAGTGATTGTCGTAAATATGATATGAGGCAATAATTTTTCGTTATGATTAGATGTGGATTTATGAAGCAATAACGTTTAAAAATTATATAGAAAAAGCAGCTGGGAACCTAGCCCAACCAGGACTTGTCCCTTCTGACTATTATTTGTTCCGGTCGAAGCAGAACGCCGTCGGTAGAATACGATTTTCTTATGTGAATCAATTGAAAATTGACTTTATTAATTCTTGGCTGGCAAATCGGCGGAATTCTTTCGCAATAGAACAAGTAATCTTGGAAGACAAATCATTTATTAGAATTGATATGTAGTTTGCCATTCTCTTCTTAAAAATTTTTTCTCCGGTAATATGGATGTAAGTTGCTTCCTTGACGATCGAGACAAACCATCAGGTGTTCTGCCGAGACAATTTTTTTATCAGCCTAGTTAAATAGTTCATATGAGATTTCCTAGTATTCGAAGATATTTTGTTTATTGACTGGTTAATCCTCTCTTAAAATTTAAAACCATACAACAAATAGTGTTCATAAATATAAAATAGCATTTTAGACTTGTCAGATGATTTAGTTGTAAAATCCTTTCTCGTCGTAATTAAATATGGTCGAACCTGTATTCGAGACAGACTTTTTTTGGAATAGACTCACAGGCGGCAGTGGTTAACTGGTGTTTGGAAAAAGATGAGATAGAAACATTTCAAAACTTTCTGCTCGAATGTCCCACTTTTGCCAGAATAAGGCAAACACATCTGGTCTCATATACTTACTTAGACATCCAACTGATAAAGCAAAAATAAACATAAAATACCGTAGCAGATTTGTATTGAGTTCAGGGCGCTTTGCCGACACCTAATATCTAGCCTTGCTTCACAAAAGACTGAATGAACAAACTAATTGTGATTCCTCCGCCACTCTAAGGTATCAGCCATTTTAACCTCATCTAACTAGTCAATTGAAAAATCACCGGCATAACTTAGCAAAACAAGCTTTTTTGAAAAAAATCATATTTTTTTTTAATTCAACATATCTTTCTTCAAGGGTGACGCATTGATCATAGCAACCTCTGTCGTAGGATTTGTTTCTTGCTTTTAAATAGAATTCGATCTCGGCGATCTTCTCTTCATACGAGCAGTTTCGTTCTCTTCAAATACGGCCGTTTTTCGACGATTTCGTCCTACAAAAGGTCCAGTAATGCTTTGTAATAGTCGCTGTTCATGGTATTTCCTTTTTCCTGGTAGTGAAAAAAATTTATTCTATGCACATTCCATATTACAGACGCTATCACCATGCCAGCCGACTATTGCAGTTTCCCACGCTTTGGAGCGGGTTCATCGTGTGCAGTCCACTCGGATGACCGTTGATTGGACTTCGGAGTGAAATGGTGGAGCCATGTTTCATGCATTGTCACATATCAACCCAAAGTCGGTCAACTTGTCCAGAACTTTGTCATACCCGAATGTTCATGAATGACACGACGTACACGTTCAGTTGATTTCTTTAGAGTACCTACTATCCCAATCAACTTCACTTTGCAGTCATCCAAAATTATTTTGTGGACTTTTAAGATTTATTCGCTTTTGGTGGTCAATTTTCGTGTGGTAATGTCCGAAAACTTGTCATCAAGCCAAGTGATTACTTCAACTGTATTTTGTCCCTTCAAAATGATTGATGGATTTAATTCCAGTAATGGAAGTCTGTCAATTGAGTGGTGGAGGTTGGTTGCGAATTTGTTGATCGATATCTTAAAAACGGAAGGAGTACAGACAAACATATGGACAGACAGACGAGCATGACTAAATCGACTGAGCTCATTATGCTGATCATGTCAATATTCCTTCGGAGCTTTACAAACTTCTTAGTAAATTTAGTATATAAGCAGTGTGTAAGCGAAAAAGAAAGAAGAAGAAAGCCCAAATATTCGAGAAGTACGAATTTTTCAATCCGCTTACATAGAAAAAAGAAAAGCTTATTATAAATATATACAAGTACTATATATCTAAGCAGCATCCAACTGCGCCACACGACGCAATTGATTTGCTGTTCATGTATTTTTCCCATTAATTTCTATAATGAGATATTATTTCTCCACGTCTTGACGTCAACGCGTTAAATTAAAATGCCGAAAAATGAGAAGTTGCCATGTTTCATATTAATCTTGTTTTCATCGGTATTATTTTCTGTTTTATGTGTTTCTTTTCGTTTTTCGCCGTCTATTTATTTATAGTGAATTGCTTATTTTGTTTCATGCTCATTATCGTAGTCCTGGCAATGACAGCGCTGAGAAATAATTTAGCCTCCGGTCAACGCGGCGACTATCCGAGCAACCCCGACCACCAGCCGACTACCAGCCAGGCGCTAGGCATCACGGCTCGTCGCCGTCACCGTCACCGTCGCCATTATTTCGATTTGGCTTTGTGTTCAGTCTCCTGTTGACTTTATTTATGTCGAGCATAATTTGATACCACCAACGCCCATCTCATTAGTCGCTACTGGCGCATATTTGAAATTAAAATGTCTATTACACACAGTTAATGGTGGCCTGAAAAGTCGAGAAGCGCAGAAGCGTCTGAGTAGAAAATGTGGAATAACGTTAAACGGAAACAATTAAGCAAAAATAATAGTGTGAGCTATGAGAAGCAAATTAAAAGAAGTATCTGTTTCTAAGAAATACAGTATATTAAATAATAATCGACCATTCCCTTGGTAAATGCAAATAAGTGCTCGTTATTTATATTCGATAATTTATCGCGAACAGTACACCCACCGGTTTGGGAGAATTGCTGAAAATTGGACATATTGATTTTCTGTACCTCTCAGAGTTGAAATAAGTGAAAATGTGTAAACTAGAAATCACTCACTTGCTTCGCTTTTAGGCAAGGTAAAAAAGCGGGTATATATGTATATTACCTTGTTGATATCTCACAAGGCGAAAACTACCATAGATTTGTGGAAGCCTCTTCTTCTTCATTATTGCCGTAGACACTGCTTACGCGGTTATAGTCGAGTTTACAAGAGGGCTAGTTGTCCTTCCTTTCTCGCTATTTATCGCCAGTAAGGGATTACAAGTGTAGCCACGTGGAGGTTTTTCTCTTCCTCTGCTTCCCGGCGAGTACTGACTTGAATACTCTCAGAGCTGGGGTGTTTTTATCCTTTCGCATGAACTGCTGATATCTCTAAACTATGTTGTACTTACAGTACTTCAACCGATATACAGTATACGGTACCATAAGGTTTGCAAAAATATGTTTGAAAGACTAATAAACATAAGTATTAAAGGTCTTACCTTCATCACACCTTCTAGACATGAGTTTGACGCTTTCAGATTCATTGAAGCAATAGTTCGTGGAAGTTGCAAGAACTGTCTGTTTCCAGAACTACGCCACTACTTTATATACATACATCTTTAGTATTACAAAAATGGGTAAGAATTGTTGCTGTTGAATTGCTTTTGCCGATTTCGCTCGTAGAAGTCAAGCTAACAGCATCAGTGACGGCTATTCAGTAGGAACTTCAGCATTCACTTGAAATTTTTTTATAATCTTGGTATCTGGAGCACCGCCGACTCTAATCAGCTAATCAACTCTGCCAAGAATAAAAACTTAAACGCAAGATTGTAGTTGTAATCATTCCTCATACAATTCAAGTATTACCATCAGAGTCTTTCTCCATCTCACAAAGTTTATGGAAGCTGGTATGTCATATATATACATTTGAAACGCCAGAAATAATACGTATACATTTGAGTATTACTCGTAAACTAGATTACCCATATGTATGCTGTGTGTGCTGTGCTCTCGTTTTCTAAACTTAATGGACTACTTTCAATCAAAAATTTGCTTCAAACATCGAAAAGTGGTCTCTTAACAGTTTGGGTGCTTGCTGTTTTAACTTGGAATATTGCTTGTGGAATGTTTTCCGGTATCTTGGTGGGTGTCACTTGCAGGAAGATAACGGTTTAGGTGAAGATTCCCCCATTTATCTAATTAATACTTCTGTTTGTTCGATAGAATTTGTTATATGTGACCCCGCACATAGAAACCCGGCTAGTGTGTCAAAATGTCGATTATCGGTTTTCAACGAGAATGTACGTAGAACTACAGGGAGCAACCCGAGAGCTTGTTGATTCGTCTCGAAAACGCTTCAGAGTGAGTGAAAATGAGTGTGAACAAATGTTTTAGAAATCCGGCTAGGGTGTCAAATAACCGGTTAGTGTGTGAAAATTTTGGTTTTCAACGCCGCTCACGAAAAATTCTGTTTTGACACACTAGCCGGGTTTCTATCTGCGGGGTCACATATATTCTCATGTAGATAATTTTCACTCCGTTTTGGTATTATACTGCATATCTATCATAAGAATCTAACTCAAAGTCTTGAAGTTTATTACCTAACATCAAATAAGAATTTTTGACCTGCTTTAAAAATAGATTCAGACCCATCGCCAGAAATAATATTTTTCATGACATCATGGTTAACGCGACTCTGTTATTCGAAAAATTTGGGTGATTTTGAAAGCAAACATGCTTCCACTTTTCTTAGGCTCAAATGATCTTTCAAAATGGCTTTCCCTGAACTTTCCGATATTCCAACAATGTCAGTAACAACTCTGACAGTTATTGATGTGTTGACCATCAGTTGATGTTGATGGCCGTCCTGGATGTGCTTCGTGTCAATGCGTTCTCGACCTTCTTTGAATAATTTGTACCAAAAACAAACACTTGTTTACGACCAAACATTATCACTGAATACCTTTTCTAACATTCTGAACGTTTTGGCATTCGAACTTTGATTACTCATACAAAATGGTATGTAGTTTCTTTGTTGAATAATTTCACTAGTCGTAAAATTCGCCGAATGCTATTCTAAGCTTCCATTTTCTTCTTTTCTTCTTCTGGCGTAGAAACGACTTACGCGGTTATAGCCGAGTTAACAATAGCGCGCCAGTCGTTTCTTCTTTTTCGCAAGGTGGCGCCTATTGGAGCTTCCAAGTGTGCCAGGTTCTTCTCCACCTGGTCCCTCCAACAAAGTGAAGATCTTCCTCTTTGTATACTGAGCACTGATGATTATTTTGTGACATTTGGGACAGATATCACTGGCAGTCATAGCAACCAAGATAAAAAATGTTGGCGAATGGGATTTCGTGTGAAATTTAAATCTAAAAGTCTTACTATGTTTTGCCCACAGTGTCGTACCCATAGCAGTACAGCCATTCTAAAAGAACCTGTGTTTTTCAGTACACCTATTCTGAACCATTTATACACTGAAGCTGGCTTTGTCTTAACGTCCGATATTTTTTTTTTTCAAAATTTTATTTTATTTATTGAATCTGCTTTTTCTTAAAGCCTAACAATAAGTTATAAAATCTTAAATCTAATTAAAAACTAGACAGGCTCAAGCAAGTGATTGAGCTGTTTTGGTGATACGTTGCTCCTTAGTACGCTGGCATATCTCTTCTTTTAAGTCGTGTTTGATCGCAGGAATGTACCAAAGCATTAGCCAGAGGGTTTGGGTGATCTCGGAGTTTAGATATATATTTAATTCTGCTGTCTTCTACTTCTTTCTTTACCATAAGGATACCAAGGTCTTTATGGATATTTTCGTTACGCATGTACCATGGTGAACACGTGATTGTTCTAAGCATTTTTGATTGAAACCTTTGTAATATATCAATATTGGTTGCACAGGTCGTACCCCACAGTTGAATGCCATACATCCAAATCGGTTTTATGATCGCATTATACAAAAGCACTTTGTTGTCTAGGCTAAGTTTTGAGTTTTTATTTAAAACCAATTTAAATTTGCAGCTCTAATCTTCATACATGTTATTTTACTAGAGATGTGTTTTCTCCATCTTCTTCTATCTAGGTGAATACCAAGATATGTTACTTCGTTCGCTTGGGGTACTAATATATTGTTTATTTTTACTGCCGGGCACATCTTTGGTCTTAGCGAAAATGTAATATGCTTACACTTCTGTTCATTCACGTTTATACGCCAGTTCGCTAGCCACTCTTCGACAGAACTTAAATGCTTCGCTAATATTCGTGATGCTAAAATGTGGCATTTGTTACGGCTCACTATAGCTGTGTCGTCCGCAAAAGTTGAAGTTAATACATTATTAGCTGTTGGAAGATCTGCTGTATATATGATGTATAGTGTTGGGCCTAAAACACTGCCCTGGGGTACACCAGCCCTTATCTGTCGTTCATCAGATATGAAATCTCCCACTTTTACCATAAATCGTCTATTTTTTAAATAAGACTCAAATGTTTTATACAGTTCTAAAGGTAGAATCTTTTTAATCCTGTATAAAAGACCTTCGTGCCACACCTTATCAAACGCCTGAGCTACATCTAAAAATATTGCTGAACAGTACTCCCTGTGCTCAAATGCTTTCCTTATCTCGTTAGTAATTCTGTTTACTTGCTCTATTGTGCCATGTTTCGCACGAAACCGAATTGATGCATGGGTATTGTATTATTTTCATGGAGGATAGTAATACTTTTTCAAATACTTTTGAAAGACAGGGTAGAAGACTGATTGGTCTGTATGAAGACGGCTGTGTTAAGTCTTTCCCAGGTTTATCTATCAAGTTAATCTGCGACTTTTTCCATGAAATTGGATAGTATCCGAAACTAAGAATTGCATTGAAGAGCAAAGAGAGCACCTCTACAGCAATAATTGGTAACTCAATTAGCATTTTTGGGGAAATATTATCATATCCCGGCGCCTTTTTTGGATTAAGTTCTTTGATGATACAAATAATTTCAGAAGGTGAGGTCTTAAGAGACTCGATCGACTCTTTAGCTGTGTTGGGTAAGATTGACGGCTTAAAGTTATTCTTTGGCAAATTGGGTTGAAATAGATACCATTTCTAGGTGATTTGCAAAACAATTAGCCTTTTCCTCGTCACTTCGAGCCCAATTTCCACCCAAGTCTCGTATTGGCATGTTGGAGTCAGTTGGTGGCTTCATGGACTTTTTGGCTTTCCAAAGGGAATTTTGCTTGTTTGAATTTGGACATAGCTTCTTTGTATACATTTCGGTGTTCAATTCTTCCTCACGTTTGAGCGCTTTTTTTAATTTACGTACAGCAGCTTTCAATTGAAGCTGAGTGGAAGGGGAGCGATTTATCTGCCATTCACGTCTTGCACGCCTTTTTTCATTTACAAGTATTTCTATTTCTCTATTAGAGATTTTTCTGAAGCCAAGCGGATTACGAGTATATTTTTTGTTTGGTGTTGCTAAGACAGCTGCGCTGGTTATTATATCATTAACTTCTCTTATACTTTAGTCAATATCACTTTCTGTATTTATTTTGTACTCAATATTAATGTGGCTACTGACGTATTTTTTATATTTTAGCCAATTCGTTTTATAAGAAGTTAGACCCACTTTTGGATTAACGAATATGGGTTGTTCAAATAACTTTATTAGTACAGGAGAATGATCAGAAGATAGATCAGTACATGTATCAGCTGTTATGTGCGATTTATCTATATTTTTGATTACAGCAAAATCAATTAAATCTGGTATTTTCTTACGATCACTAGGCCAATATGTCGGCTTACCAGGAGATATTATTTCAAGGTTATTGTGCCTATTTAAAACAGTTTGCAGTCCGATATCGGACAATCAATAGAAGCCAATTCTTTTTTATGGAAACTGAAGTTTTTCGTCATAAACAGCAATTTTTTTACCATAATATACAGTTGCTTACACATGATTTTGAAATTTTT
This sequence comes from Bactrocera tryoni, assembly GCF_016617805.1. Taxonomy (NCBI): domain Eukaryota; kingdom Metazoa; phylum Arthropoda; class Insecta; order Diptera; family Tephritidae; genus Bactrocera; species Bactrocera tryoni. Next base: position 25,639,375 of record NC_052500.1, read on the forward strand.
TTCGAAACCCATGAAATTTCATTGCTTTCCCAGCAAGTAACAAAAAATTGAAGGAAATCGATAACGATTGCTGTTAGCTTATTATATCCACCAGCATGTGAATGAGTTAGAGTTGGCGAGTACTGGTTTCAGGAAGACGACGTCTTATATTAAAGACAGTGATATTTTTTGACCACCGGAATCTTCAGATCTGGCTTCCCCTCTCTGTATTTTGTGATGTTATTTGGAAAAGAAAATAGTACGCCAGCAATCCAACGATCATTAACGAACTAAATCCAGATATTGGTGCCGAAATCAGACTGTAGCGCCCAAAATGAACAGCTTTAAACAATATTGACATGCAGTTTGCATGTTTGACATTTTATTCAGTAAAGGGTTAAAATATTTTGTAAATTAGTCAAATCAAATTAACATATCTGCAAAGAAAATGACGGATGTAGCAGCAGATCCTTCCAGAAGTATATGCTATAATATTAATTTTATTTTTTCCGTGTTTCAACTGCTTGAAATGAACCCAGCTCATCAGTGTTGCCACCATATTCCGCTTGAAAAGTGCGTGCATTTCGCTTCAAATGTCATTTTGAATATAAAAAAATCTCATTTGATTGTTTGCAATATACTTTTATTTATTTATTATTTATTGCTTATTTATTTAACTGTTCATAATCGCAAATTTAGCGGGTATTCCATTCATTACTTTCATTATTCATCGATATCGAATCAATGCATGCGCGAGCAAACGTTAATGCAGTCGCAATGAAAAGTAAACAAACAATAAAAACAACAACACCAATTAATAAATGAAAACAGCAAAAACAAAAAATAACAAAAACACAACGAAAAACAAGAAAAAAAGTAAACTTCGTTTGCCTTGAGCTATAATACCCTGCATTTATAAAAATCTCATACAAGGATATGCATTGATCGGTTAGTTTGTATGACAGCTATACGCTAAAGTGGTTCGATCTGAATAATAATTTCCGAGGAGGTTGTATGGCTGCTTTAAAGAATAACCGGTGCCAAATTCAGTGATAATTTATTGTCAAATACAAAAGTTTTCCATACAAGCATTAGATTTCGATAGTTCAGTTCGTATGGCAGCTATATGCTATGGTGGTCCGATATTAATAGTTTCTTCGGAGATAAGAATGCTGGCTCCAAAAATAATCTGTGCCAAATTTGGTGATGTTATGTTGTCAAATAAAAAAGTTTTCCATACAAGCATTTGTTTTCGATAGTTCAGTTTGTATGACAGCTATATGCTATAGTGAACCGATCTGAATTATTTCTTCTGAGATAGTACCAATACCTTAAGAAAGGATTTGTGCCAAATTTGGTGAAGATACATAGTCAAATACAAAAGTTTTCCATACAAGCATTAGATTCCTTTAGTTCGGTTTGTATGGCAACTATATGCTACAGTGACCCGATATCGCCGACTATGATAAATGAGCAGCTTCTTGGTGAAAAAAGAACGTGTGTAAAATTTCCGATCCATATCTCAAAAACTGAAAGACTAGTTCACCTACATACGTATATACAGACAAACCAAAGGAACGAACGGACAGACGGACATACAAAGCTGGTCATGCAGATCATTTATATATATATTTTATAAGGTTTCGATGCTTCTTTTTGGGTGTTATAAACATCGTTGCAAGATTAACATATGCTATGCAGGGTATAACAGCAATAATAAAGACAAACGACAACAATAGCAACAACACACGCGGCAAGCCAACAAATAAAATAATTGGCTCAGTGTTGATTGTTATTCAGTTTACTTATTTAAAATTTATTAATCAGTTTTTATTATCATACCATTGCAACAAATACGCACGCACGCATGTTGGTATGTACGTATGTGTGTGCGTGTGAGGCATGATTGCACGCCATTATTAACCAATTAAAAATTAATGGCAGTGCGTAATTAAATAAATTAATTATGACCGAATGTAGCCAACAAACGCAGCGGGTGATGCCACTGACAACAATCATAATAATAATAGTAATAATAATGAAAACAACAACAACAACAGCAACAAGAGCAAATAATAATAATTTCTATGTTGCAGCATCAACAGCGAGCAGCAATCATGCAACAGTTGCAAATCGACTTCAATACAATGACAGCCGCGCATTCTAGCAGTCATTCTTGCAGCACAAACGCGCCGCGTCAGCGACAAGGGGGGTTGCGGGGTGCGGCTGGCGGTAATGTGCGTTCAATTTTGCTGTCATTTGCAACTTTTGCCACAATTGCAACGCACTGCGCAGCGCTTCATTACGCGACAATTAGAGTGCGCTTGCTTTCAGCTGCCACAAAGGCTGCCACAACGTTAGTTGCATTGTTGTTATTGTATTTCTGTATATTGTATATCACATTTCAATTTTAAAGTTGCATTAAAATATGCATTTTTTCACAACAAATAGCGCTCAACTCGGTTATCATTCGTTGTTTGTTTTTATGCCGCCGCATTTGGGCGCGTTAATGTGGCGCTTGTGGCAGCGGCAGCAAAGGGTGTGGTAGCGGTGGCACGATTGTCGCTATTGTCGGCATTGTGAGTTCATTTTTGCATTGAAATAAAATCACACAATGCTGTAATTGTCAATCGCATACAAGCAGGTCCAATGCAAACAATATGTCATATTTTCCATTGAAAACGCACACTAATTGCACACACACATAAACACACGTATATAAATTTTTTTTATGTATTTGTGTGTTTGCTTTCAATAAATACTTAATAATACCGCTGCGGTGAAAAAAACGCTGCATAAATGAGTTTGTTTTCCAATTTAATTTGCAAGAAAAGTGCGGCATATTCCAACGGCCGCAACAATGGCACAATGCGTAATTATATATATTTCATTAAAGTGCAAAAAATGTGTAAGCTTATACTGCAAAATTGCGAAAAAACGGCATTTTTGTACGCTAAATTAACCCTTATTTGGCCTAACAAAAAATGCTTATGCTCACACTCTTGTTTGAGAAATTCAGCTTGAGCGCGCTTCAGTGAAGGTTAGCTTAGGTTAGGTTAATCTGGTAGGCCAATAAGCTACGCATAGACTAGTTTGGTACTTTGCGATACCAGTTGGAGTTCACTCGCTAATTCTCAGAGGTCTGGTCATCGCTTATCATCCCTTCGCTTTTTTAAGAGAATCTGCGGTCTCATTGTCGCTCTTCAGTGAAGGTTTTATAAAAATTAGTGGAAGTTTTGAAGGAGAGAAAGAACGTTGAATATACCCTCTATGTATATGAAAATTTAGGGTGTGAAATGTAATAAGTTGTGTACAAAAATGTAAGTCCACCCTAACGTTGGGACAAAACAACTGCGGGCAGATGGACGCGCAGACTTATTGGAAGCGCACAAGCATGGGTGGAACGGAAACATGTGAAAATTAATTTTTGTCATATGACAATGTTGTTACACAGAATATCTCTTCAAATATAGACATTGTTTTCCTGCCCAAAGTATGAAATAGAGAGATGTGAAGTAGAAAACCTGATAAACGATCGAGTGATGCTGGAGAATACCGTGACTTATATGATCTAATCGAAAGTGGTTGAGACGAAGTGAGAGCGTGGGCAGCTATAGCTATTCAAGAGCTAAGGAGAAAGGAGTGGCAACGCAGTGAAAACAGAAGAATTAACCGGACTTAGGAAAAAACTACGTGAAAAGCCGAATGGCCAAAATACGGCATAAGTGAAGATTTCCCCCGAGAATAAAACAAAAAAAAAACATTAACACATGCATAAATAATCCGTGCACGACCCTGGCGCAAATAAAAAGCTTACAGGTATTGCATATAAGGCTATAGAAGGCAACAATGAGCACTGCGCGGTCTTAATGTTTAAAGTGAACAACTAGCCTAATATATTGCGTTCATTAGAGTCAAAACAATTGTAATTTAAGGGCATTTACGTAGTAGAATGGTCCTTTAATTAAGACGGAGCCGCTGTCCACCTGGTTGCTGTCCTCATAAGAGTATTCGTCTAGCAATTTGTCGTCTGAAGCACAACATAGCGGAGGAAGCAGTTGGATTGCCGGCCGAACAATTCAAATACGGCGGCGAAGAACTGATAAGGATCATCAGCATGCACCAGCTTCTTTATATACAGGGTCACGGGTATACAGGCACTCGAAGTGTAACCAATTAAAAAAGACATAAATTCGCTTTGGAAAAATATTTTTATTTATTTTAAAGTACAAAATGTGTGAAAATAATCATAAATTCAGGACCAATTCACTTTTGCTCGATTTGACCACCTTTTGCCTTAACTATGGCTTTGAGACGGTAAAAAAACGAATCGCAAGCTGCCGAATGTGACTCGCCGGTATTTTGGCCCACTCCCGGACAATGGCTTTCTTCAGCATCTCGAGACTGGTGTATTTTTTACTTCGGACCTTGCTCTTCAAAACGGCTCAGAGAGAATAATCCATTGGATTCGCATCTGGTGAACTCTAGAACCATTGTGTGGTCGTAATGAAGTTCGGAACGTTGTTTCTCCGCCATTCTTGGTTTACTCACGCTTCTGAGACGGTGCTGAGTCTTGCCCACGGCTTTAAAGCAGACTCCAAAACACTTTCCCCATAATATGTCGCATTTGATTTGACGCCAGGCTCGATGAAAATAATTGGAGAGCGCCCATCTGCGGTGACAGCGGCCCAAACCATTATTTGTGGCGGGTGCTGCTTCCTGGTGGCCAACCGATGACTTAGATTCTCGTATGAACGGTCGGTCAAGTAAACCCTATCGCTTTGGAAGTTTACTAATTGCTCAATTGGAAACATTTTTTCGTCAGAAAACACAATGCTCGGAATTTGACCGCTTTTGGCCAAGCGAAGCAACTGCTTCGCTCTCTCAAGTCTTATTTGTTGCTGCTTCGGTGTGAGATCAAGGGCCTTTCGGAACTGGTAAGGCTTGACCTTGAGCTCCTTTTTCAATATGGGTCGGATGCTGGGTTGGATATTTTCAGTTCTTTAGCCATTTGATTGGCACTTCGTCGTGGATTTCGCTCAAGTCGCTTCTTCACTTTCCGAACCATCTCACGTGACGTTGCAGTCTTTTGATGACCACCTCCATGGTATTTTGCGATGCTACCAGTATCATTGTAACGAGTGATGGTGCGATAAACAAACCCTTTATTCACATAAGGTGTTTGAGCTCACGAGCAATTGCTGCCTGTGATTTTCCAGCTAAATATAAAGTAATCACACTATTACGTTTGAATTCCATCGCTGATCACTTTTTTTGCGTTCTTTGTTGGCAAAACGCTTTTGTACACTTGTAAACAATACTCCGAACTATCATTTAGCAAATTTATAAACAGCTGATTCTAGTGCGACAGCTGCGCGAACGGTCTGAAGTTGGTTACACTTCGAGTGTAACCCTGACCCTCTAATATTGTCAAACGAAAGCATGCCCTATAATTGGAATTTAAGTGTGCTCTGCCCAATCCACAAAAAAGGGAAAGCGTGGGATAAGCCTCACCAACATCACATATAAGGTTCGAGCGTATTGTGTGAAAGATTAATGCCCACCGTCAACAAACTGATTGGACTACATCCTGTCAAGAAAGTATCTTCATTTAAATCTCCCGCTCATATGGAAGATAGGCAATTTTTTTTCCTAGGTTGGTACAACTGGCCTTAATTATGATGCCAAAAATTTGTGTGATCTGTCAACCAGTCTGTTTACGGCAGCTGTTTATGTAAGTCGACGACAGTGGTGTTTGTCGAATTTTACAATGACCGAAAATATTGTTAAACTTTTTTGTGTTCTTTGCGCGGTGGCCACGGCGAATATCGCACTTGATGAGACGATGAGCTGAACGAGATATACGTCGCCATTGACATAGTTCAGTCAACCGGATTTCAACTTTTCTCGTCATCCTGATCATTTATGTATATATAAACCCTATATCCATATCGCTTAGTTTAATTTTTGGGAAACGATACTGATATGGCCAGCCAATTGAAGACATTAAAACAAATTCGACACGGGAGCTGAAGGCTAACCCGAAAACTATAAAAAGCGATTGGACAATGTAATCAAATGGATTTTACGTTGCGACAGGAAATAAAATTGGATGATGAGCATGTCGCAAGAGTAAAAAAAAACTTAAATTCGCCAAAATTTGAAAAGCATGAAAGGAATCGACACAAACCACTTCTTCGTCGATTTAAAAGCTGTATCTACAACAACAATAATGTCAGCAACGAAATCCAACACAGAATAACTCTTGCCAACTGGTGCTACTTCGGACTGAGTAGGCAATTGAGAAGTAAAGTCCTCTCTTTCAAGAAAGTTAACTTTAATTTGCTTCGAAATCTTGTCACTTTATTTTATACATACATGTACATACAAGTATGTATATGGAAGTATAAATTTAGTGTCCCGAAGGTTAAGAGCTTCTTTGCACAACAACAAATAACTGAGATTTGTATTCCACCGTGACATTTTTGGATTTAAATTTTTAATAATTTTTTTTCATTGAAGTCAAGGCTGTTCTAAATTCAGAATTTTGTTTGTTGTTGCTGTTTTTTTGCAGAAAATTCCGGAAGTATAGAAAAACAGGCGTTAACTATGCGTAATTTTTGTTGTTATTTATGTTAGTGTGTTTATTTTATATGAATATGCATTTTCCGAAATGTATTACCTTCGCATGCACATGTACATACATACAAACATACACACTCTTCTATTTCATAAGTGGAACCGAGCAAGTTTCAAATTTCGTTCGACTAATTATGCAGGCCCAAACTTGCTTTGCTTATGCTCAGGAAGCCAAACGAAAAATACAATCTATTCATAGTTTTTTGTTTTTGCTTAAGTTTAAATTTATAACTCGCCCTCTCTGCACTTGGCTGTGCCATCTTTCTTTCGTTGCTGATATAACTTAATTTCGTGCGATGTTCGTTGTATGGCCAGGGCAATAAAATACACTTTCAGCACATAAATTACATATTTTGCTTTTTGCACACTACTGTACACGCTCTCGCCAACAGTGTCTTGCTAAAAAATTGAATTCTCGGGAGATAAATTGTAATTCGTTTTAAATTTTATTACGCTTATAAATACAAGAGTTTATAGCCAATACGGTGGCCAATCTGCGGCCCCGGGGCGAAGGGTCACATGTGAACGAGCGGCAATAGACGGATAGTAGAAGCAGTTCAACGCTGTATAGGTGAAAGGGGGAGATGAGAATAGGTACACACATACATAATATATTTGTGTGTTTGTAATGAAGTATGCATGATTTCACGTACGTATGTGTGTGTATGGGAGCTTATTGTCACAACAAACATCAACAAGCAATAAGCAATGCAAGTGCGCACTCACACACACTCACAATGGCATACACAACCCCATGCATTTCCGTGTGTCGGTAGTGTTGTTGAGTGTTAATATCCTTAGGAGTGTATGTGTACACACACATATACACTGCTGCAAGTTGCCATAGCCAATATAAATACCAACAGTCCCATACCAGCAGTCGATCGGTTACTTGACAGTCGTCCTTGTTGTCTTTGTTTTGCTTCAATTTATTTAATACAATTCACTTGCCATAAATTACAAGCACACACACACACTTATACACGTATCTACATGCATAAATATGCGCACATTGCTACGTGTGGACCAATACAAGCAGGCATATATGCGTTATATACAGCGGCGGTGAGAAAAAAGCACTGCGACTCCATTTTATTTAAAGGAAACTTTAAAATTAAAGCTTAAAATAAAAATTTTAAACCTTAAATTATAAACTTATAACTTAAAACTTAAAATTTAAAACTTTAAACTTAAAACTTAGAACTTAAAACTTAGAACTTAAAACTTAAAACTTAAAATTTAAAACATAAAACTTAAAACTTAAAATTTAAAACTTTAAATTTAAAACTTAAAACTTAAAATTTAAAACTTAAAACTTAAGATTTAAAACTTAAAACTTATAACTTAAAACTTAAACTTAAAAATTAAACTTTTAACTTTAACTTTTTAACTTTAACTTTAACTTTAACTTTAACTTTAACTTTAACTTTAACTTTAACTTTAACTTTAACTTTTAACTTTAATCTTTAACTTTAACTTTAACTTTAACTTTAACTTTAACTTTAACTTTAACTTTAACTTGCTTTAACTTTAACTTTAACTTTAACTTTAACTTTAACTTTAACTTTAAATTCAAATTCAAACTCAAACTCAAACTCAAAACTCTAAACAAAAAAGTTAACTTAAAACTTAAAAGTGTAAGTGACTATTTCAGTATTAAAGTATCCGAATCGCGTTGCAACCGTTATTTTTAAAAACCGGACCTACGTAACCAGGGAACGAATGCAAATTTGTCTCCGTCCAAGGGCTTTCATTTCATCCCTGCGTAATTTTTTGATTCAAATTTGCAGTAAGTCAAAAAGTACCTTGGAATACCTCATATTATAGCCGGCTTTTGGGAAGGACTCGTTCAGCTTTTTGATATGAATATACTCGCACTAGCTGCTCTTTGTATACTTTCCATACACCAAACGGTTGGTTTCCTGTCTAGAGTTAGTCCCAAATATGAAGCTTGCCTTAACTAATATTGCTAATATGGGAACATTTTTTAGATCTAACAACATTTTATTCATTTGTAAGATCTGGCGAAGTGTAGATGGCACACCTCCTTATTGAGAACCTTTTCGATCAGATCTGCACATCGTTGCAATTATCGAGCTGATGCCATGAGCAGTTGTTCAATAAATTTCCCGAGCGGTTCAGCTTAAATTTTAAAGGCGCTCAATGTGGCCTTAGTCTCGATGGTATATCAAGGAAGGCTAGGAGGGAAGTAAAATATTTTAGATATTCTTACACATAATCATATACTTAAACATACTGCAATTATTTTGCACGCCACTGCACCTAAGTATTTACCGTTACTTGCTTGCCGGCGTGTGAGCAACGACATAGCGGCACTTATCGCATCCTCAATGCGAATGCGTTCACACATGAGTAGGGGACTGCTGCCGTTGCTGCTGCAACCGACGAGACACACATTCGCATTGTGACGCATCATTCTGTGCCACTCCGAGCGTGTCATTTGTAACAAATTCGCAGCAAAGCAAATAAATTGGCATAAAAAAGCCATAAAAAGCTCCGAACGCAACACAACGTACAAACACACTTAGACACACACGTACAGACAGATAGACAGACATTTGCACATATTGGCAACGCCGCGGCCGCATGGATGCTCCGCTTTCTAATGTGTAATTCAGTACTGTAAATAATGTGCATCAATTTTCAGCTCAATATGCTACGAGCAAGGAATATCGAATGCCGAGCATGAGCTGCCTGCAGTGCCCATGCATGTGTATGTGTGTGTGTGTGCGGCGCAGTGTCATTCATAGGAATTTGAAATCTTTTATTGTTTTTCACCACGCACAAATACACACATAAGCACATAAACTAACAGCAGATAACTGTACACAAACACACACACACACACACATACATATCTTCGTCCCCCCAACAGCATACGCAGCAACCGTTATTTGGGCTGCTCTCTCTCGGTATTGGTATTGGTAATGTTATTGCTGTGCGCTTGCAGTGCCATTTTTTGCCCGGCGCTTAGCAAACAAATAAATAAAAGCTGGGGAAAAAAGCACCAAAAATCAAACAATACTCAAACAATACGCTTGACATGTCAGCAGTGGCATCCACTGCCGTTTAGGTTTTGACGACGCAGTCGTAACGAGCAGTTTCCTCGATGATACTTCGTCGTCGTCGTCGTCTACAGCGTCGTGTCGCTCGGGGAAGCTTAGATAGCAAATATCAGCGAGTATGCATTTGCTATTGTTGTTGCTGTTGTTGTGTTGTTTGTTTTTGTGCTGTAGCACCGCACTTTTCCGTTTCCGTTTGTTTTGACATTTTATTTGTATTGGTTTTCTGGTTGTTTGTTGTGTGCTCATGGAGTTGCGCGGTCTACATGAGACCCAACAAATGGCTCAACAGTCGCTGCGGCATATATTTGTCACAGTTATTGATGAATATATACATATTGGGAATTCATATATGTACATACATTCATTTGCATCTAGTGGTTACTTTTTCCCGGAAACTACTTGTATGCAGTTGCCGTATCTTTGATTACCAAATAAATATATTTATGTATATATGTAAGGTCTAGTAAAATCCATTATTTTTGCATTAAATTGAGGATTCATAATGCCATTCTCATAGAAACTTCAACCTTATTAAAAAATCTGGGTTAGTCGAAGGAAAATTCCTCTTTTGTGACCAATTTTTCACCAGCAAAATCGTCCACCATAGACTGGAAATGGTAGTAATCACTTTTTGGCCGGTCTGAACTATAAGTTGGATGCATAGGAATTTCCGAAGCAAGCTCCTTAGCCTTCTGACAAGTCACTATCGATATATGTCAGACGCAACGCAAATCAGCCCCTATTGGTCAAAGCTAATCCTTTCAGGGTCATTCCTTTTTTCAGACGGTTAAATTCTTGATAGTAAAGGGCCGAAGTAAAAGCTTGGCTACAGCGCTCATATCATATGATCCCACTAAACAAGTTTGCGCCGGAAAATCGCGATGCGAGCACATCCATTTTTACTTAATGATTTAGAAAGTTATTAATTTTTCATACAATAAGCATACGATTTGAAAATGGATCGATATTATTGAGTTAGTGCAATGATTCACAATTGTAAATTGGCTCCTTGAGGTTTTTTACGTGGCATCCTATATGGAGCTTCTTTTTGTATTCAGCAGTTATTCACTAACTTAGCTGAAGGACGTTTTTCACGATCGTAAATAAATTTGAATTTCATAGCTGCAGCGTGATATGTATATTCAAGGTGCGTGATAAAGAGCCCGGAAAAAGTTTTCTTCAATAAATTGTTTGTTTCGTTGGCTTTGTGGTCTTTTTGTTGGCACCAAAGATCCTCCAGATCAAAATCCTCCAATTTAAGTACGTAAAAGCCGTAACCATGGCTCCTTAGCGTTTCCCATGGACAGTAATATTAATTAATTTTTGAAAAAATAGACCTGTCCATACCTCTGCACACAAAACAGTGACTTTTTGAGGATGTAGCGGCGTCTCAACAATGCCAAATATTACAACTATTACAACTTTATTTACTAATATATCCATTCCATCAAAAATTTAGTTTAATCGCCGAGCAAAATATTCTTGAGAAGCCGGGATCAATGGTCATTTCGCTTTGGCATAGTTAGTCAAATTGATGGTTCCGCAGGGCGATTAAGTCGAACGATTCATCTCGCGAATCTTAACATTATTTTGAAAATAAATTTGAAGGATTTACAAACGTTGTTCCGGAGTCTATCCATCGTAAAATGGCAAACCACACTGAGCATAATTCAAGTAACAACTGCCCAGAAGGCCAATTCTGGAAGTAGTGCCTCTTTGAAAGTCGCGCGTCTAAAGAAACAGCCGGTATTAGTTATAATACGATGCAGTTACAATTGGATAGACCAAAATCTGATTTTGTGTTATGGGATATGAAGAGGTTTTGGCCCGAAATAAAAAGAAAATTACACCAAATCGCAGTAGCCTCCAAAAAATATTTTCACTGAAATATTGGACTAATTTTAAACACAGGGAATCGAAGAAATTTTTAATTTGTTCAATGTAATACTAGGCAAGACATCCTTAACTAATTTGATATATATCACGGGCTGATTAATACAAGTATTGTACTATATTTTACCAGATGCGACAGCGCAACAGCTAAGCGAATTAGGCAGCATGAAATATCATAATAAAAAGGTTTACTTTAAATCTTTGTTTTGTTGAACGATTCCCTAAGGTAATTCCAACGGATATCAATTCTACTCCTAGAAAAAGGAAAATATACTATAATTAGATTAGTGAAAACCATATTGAAATTTGTTTAATCAATTGGGTCTAAGGAAAGTGAAAGCGAGATTGGTTGCAAAATCACCATAATTTTTTGAAAAATAGAGTCGTATTAACGCCTGTGCATCAATGATTTCTGACTACTCGGATGTCAAAAAACACATTATTAATATCGATTAGCCTTAGATCTAGCTTACGACCCGGAATGAGGCGATGAATCGGCCAGATATTGTGAACAGGTGAGCCAAAATCGAAAAAAACACATTAAAGCAGGTCAAAAATCGACAGTTTTCTTCGGTTATCGAGGTATTTTAGCACTTCGAATTCCTTCCAACCGGCCAAACTACCAACAAGAGGTACTATTTGAGTGTTATGCGTTGTTTGGAGTTTAGGCCGGAATTATGGGCCGACAATTCTTGGTTTTCGCACCACAATAATGCACCGTCGCTTACTGCATTGATTCTTTGTGAGGTTTTCGCAAAATTTTCCACCGATATCGTGCCGCAACTACCATATTCACCTGATTTAGCTTCGTGTAACTTCTGGTTGTTCAGCAAACTCAAACGACCGCTCCAGAGAAACCGATTTTGTCAATAGAAGACATTAAACGCGAATCGCTACGTGCATTGACGGCTATTCCAGAAATTTGCTTTAAAGAGTGTTTCGAAGATGTGAGAAAACGTTGACACAAGTGTATTGGAGCCAAGAGGGATTACTTTGAGGGGGGCGATTAAGATTACGAAGAATAAATTAAGAATTTAAAAATATGAACAAAGTCGTACTATATTTTTCTCAAAGTTCTACATGCGTTTGAACCGCATCGTTTATTGCTATACTCTACTATACGGTTCATTCTCCATTTAAATCTAAAATGCAAATCTGAAAATACCGTTAGGTCGTTAGTATACAAATACATTTCTATGTTTTATGCTGATATTAATTTCTTTTGGTAAGTTCATCTTTTTTATCGCACACTCATTGGTTTACTAAAGAAAATGTCACATTTAAAATTTTATTTCAGGATTTCCTTGTTGTAGGTGTTTTTTAGGATCCTAACCTACAAATCTCATTTTTATGCCCGTTAAATTTAATGTCCAATCATAAAAGCAATTCAAGCATTAAAGGGTACATAAATGTGACAAATAAAACAAACTGGCAAACACGAGCTCTTTTTGCACTCATATTTGCACACATGCACATGTATGTATATATGTAGGAGTGTGTACTTATGTAATCATGCAGTCACATGCATTTATAAATTTAATGTAAAAGGCGACCCAGTAGGAATTTTGTGAATAAAGACATTTATAATGTGAGAAAAAATACAAAGACGAATTTGGTGATAACTAACGGATTAACTCAGATTGAAGTTATTAAAAACTTGATTCTTATAAAAAAATGGATTTTAAATAAATTTAAATAAAAAAATATTTACAAAGCTTTTTCAAAAAGGATGACTGGAGTTTCTTATTCGTTATTTTATAGGCTAGAGTGAAGCGTTTTGGTTGCTGCATGATTTGCTGGAATCCAGAAACAGGAAATATGTCAAGTTCGAAAAAATCGTAGTCTTGAAACTATATTTAAACTGTGAAGAGCGGAAAATTTATTCTGACCAGTATGCATTAGTGTGGTCCAGAATTTGTAAGAACTTGGCGGATGAAATCAGATGCATGTTAAGTCATTGGAAAAGGGTTAAGTTCATCAAACGGCCATATTGTAAGTATTATTTTGTTTATATTATAATTATAAACTATTTCTTCTATATTTGTATACGTACATACATATGTATAGCACCACTCTCGCAATTCCTTTTATGTAAGTAACATTTTCGCTTCCAAATTTCCTGCTGGGCTGCTCTACATGGCCGCTGAAACCACGCGTGTAAATGAAGCCATAAAACAGATGTTGCCACTAACCACCTCCGCAAAATAGCCGCTTCTATACATCAGCTTCAATTTGCAGAACCATATGTGGCACCCGCCTGCTTCTAGTTACTTTCTCGTAATTGTTGAAATACAGGGTGAATTTAGTGGCGCTTGAGAGCTTTTTTTTATTTTTTCGTGACATTTGGACCCAAATTTATAGTTTATTAATATTTTTTCATAAGAATAATAATTTTGTAAGAATAACTCTTTTTTTAATAACTTTACATAGAGTTGTTTTCTATGAGGCGTATAGACCTCGACTGGGATGTTAGTTACTTCAGTGAAGATCTATAATTAACCTTAACCTAAAAAGAGGGAATACTAACTGGTCACTGTCTGGTGGCGACACAAGCCCGCAGGTTGAGGCTGACAGATCGAGAAGACTGCAGGAAATGTCTAGAGCAGGGCACCAGGGAAATAATGGAGCATCGCTTGTACACTTGTTTCGCATTAGCAAGACTACGCTATAAGTATCTGAGGTTCTCACTCTATGTTACGCTGAAGGAGGTATAGATAGTGAGGCCGCAGAGTCTGTTAGAATTCGCGTCAAGCGTAGACATCCTAAACGACTTAGTAACTCTTGAACTTAGTAACTGAACTCTGCCTGGTATCGCAAAGGACCAAACTGATCTATGCGTGGCTTATTGCCCTCCAGATTAACCTAACTTAACCTAAAAAGTGGTTGTTGCGATGCGCTTATTTCAGTTTAGAGGTTTTACGAAAGTCAAATCTAGTAAAGAAATGAGTAAAGCTTTTGTTTTTGTTCGAGATTTGTTGATAAATACGTCCTTTTGTTCTTTTCTAGCTGACTTCTTTGCCAAGACTTCAGTTCTTTTGCTTCAAATTCTTCCAACTTTCCGTTTTCTACCCGTAATAATACATATTATCGGACAAAACGAACTGCACAGCATCTTAGCTCTCTTCTTTATGCGAACCCTGTAGTTTTTTGCTGTAGTCCTCGTCTCTTCGATTCGACAAAAATTAGCGAGTAGTGAATCGAACAAGTGAGTTATGCACAGAGAATATCACGCACTTGCGATGGGATCTTGTGCTAACATTTCAACATTTTCCAAATAAATTTCTTTCGAGTAACGTCCCAGTTTTACGTTTCATATTGTTTAGCGAGCTTAGAAATAGTTAAGCGAAAACCCTCATTGAGCAGAGTCGATTGAACATCTCGCACGTGCCATGTTTCCAGCAACTTTACTTTCTTCCCGGTATACTTTATGTCGCCTTAGTACTCACTGTCGCCACTAATTAGACTGACTGACTAAGCTTATAACTTTTATAATTATTTTCATTCTTATGGCACCCTTTATATGAGAGCATTTTCTCCGGCTCATTTAAAAATCTGGCATCTGCCATTCTCGAAGCTTTCGAATGTCTTTCGAGCGGCTCATTTCATTTGCTGGAACACTGATACCTGCCATAAACATTATGAGTCGGAATGAACGCAACAGTCAACATCACACTGCGACCCCACTGCCACCAAGTCATATAGGCATGTAACCACAAACCTGGCAGTGTGACGCTTATGATACATACATATATGTTGCAGCCCTCGAATCCAACTACTCGCATGTGTAGAGGGGCTTTCAGACGCGCCTAACACATTGTCGTGCAGCGGTATGGCGGTGTGGGTGAGCCATAAAGGCATAAAAGGTCTCGAAAAGGGTGCATCAGGCGCGGCCCATTAAATGTTACGACCATGTACGAGAGAGATCTGTGTCGAGCCTGTTGCAGATGACTTCGCTGCCAACTGTGCACTGGGGACAATGCCACATGCCGACATACACAAATTCTTCGTGAATCATTTAACCCGAAAGCAATTTTAACGAAACGAAATTATTAAAATTGTTCAATGGGGTTGGCAACAAAGGAGATTGTGGAGCGTCAAGCGTATGTACGCATGTCTGTGCATAAGTATGTGTTGATATGCTCCCTTCATGGAGGCAGTTAATGCATAGCAATCTTGGCTGAGTATGCAATAATAGGTCTGAGTAGCACGTGTAGCTACTTCAGGGTTTCTTCTACATCGGTCCATATGTGCAATCACTCCACATAAGTGTTTGTAGAAAACTTTATAATTGTAAGAGGCATTTAATTTTATATACGAGAAGATGAATACACCTTTTCTAATGATGGCATGTTTGTTGCAAAGCTCTCTGCGGTTTTCTGTTGTCAACTAAGCCTTGAGCAAAACGGCAACATGTCGCATGTTGTAGGTGCAAATGGCTCATGAGAAAATGCCGGCAAAATTATAAAAGCTTCTAAAAGTCGTAGCCAGTTTCGGTAATTGAGTGCGTGATGAACTCTCACCAACGACCAACTGTTGATGAGACAAGAGGCATGAATTCGCAATGAATTGTTGTTGTATATATATTATATGGTGGAATATAAATTCTTTCTATAGATTAAGTGCAACAATATGTCAAAAATTTTCTTTAGAATATAACAATAATTATCTTCTAATATCCAAAAATTTATTAAATTCTTGAGAGAAAAGGAGCTTGCTTTTAAATGCCTCAATTACCGACTACACTTGCTGCTGTCCAATTTCTACAAGTCACTCATCATACGACTATACGGCAATATGCTGCCGAGGCATGACCGATGAAAACATCTGATGAGTCGGCGTTACGAGTTTTCGAGAGAAAGGTTCTGCGGAAGATTTGTGCACAGTCGATAGAACAATGAGCTTTACGAGATATACGACGGCTTTTATATATTTCAGCGTATTAAGTTAATTTTTTAAGTTAGTGGCTAAGCTGGCAAGGCCATTTCGTCCGAATGGATAAAAACACTCCCGCTCTGAGCGTATTTGACGCAGTGCCCGCCTGGGGAAACAGAGAAAGAGGAAGACCTCTGGACTAGGTGGAGAAGGAACTGGCGACAAACAGCGAAAAGGAAGAACCTCATAAGCGGTGTCTACGCTAATACAGAAGAAGAATAAGTTGCTGTCTTCCACGTACGAATCCAAGAATATTTTTTCCAATACCTGCCTGAAAGAGCTTTTAAAGACCTAAAAGGACAACGTCCGTAAGTTGGGCCTGAAGGCGAAAGCATTAAACTTCCGATATACATGAGTTATTTGCTTGGAAAGTGCAACACGAAAGTTGTTTACAGATTCTACCAAGTTAAAAATCTTACAAGATATCGTCTAATTCGTATAAGATGGCTGTTCGCTTTCGAAGGTCTTCAAGTAAATGAAATTGGTCTTTGGCCGGAAAGATGAGCCAGCAGAAAAGTATTTCTAAACTTTACCACCATTTGGGTAAATAACAGTTTGGAAATATATAATACCAATGATCAAATTTGACCCGAATTGACAAAATACACAACTTTTCCACGTATTTTAATACGAATCTCAATTATTGCCATCAAAATATCATATTTATGAGCCAATTCAAACATGCCAACGCTTAATCCAAGCTTCCACATTAGTTATAAGCCTCGGCTAGAGTCATCTACTGTGCCTTCAGCGAGTTTTGGTTTTATCTCTTTCGGCTAATTTCTGGATTCAGTCATTCACTAATCCACGTCTCATCATCAGTGGCGATACGTTTGATAGTAAAAAGTATGTTGTCAGGCATCTCTTTTGCGACCTCTACTCGATGTTGGTTTTGCACCAGATTCAGTATCTGCTCGGAGTTTAGCATTGATACGCCTCGTAACCAAAATCGCAAGCAAAAAGTTTAAGTCGGACTGGAAAAAATTGAAGACTCTGTGCTATTTCATTATTGGATAATATTCGACCGAATAGACCACGTCCAGCACCCAAAGCTGTGAATGTACACAAAGACCGTTCCAGCAACTCGCACTGTCAAATGGAACGACTTGGCGCATTTTACTTCGAAATCTTAAATTGAAAGCGTATAAAATACAGTTTGTGTAAGGAATGAAGTCGCTCGACCTTCCAAGCGGCATCGCTTAGCTCTATGGGCTCATGAGAAGTTCAAAGAAGATCCGACATTTTCGAGCCAAATTTTGTTTAACGATGAGCCCCATTCCTGGGTCAATGGATACGTAAATAAGTAAAATTGCCGAAAAGCAACCTGAAGAGATACAAGAGATTCTTCGGTGAGTATGTAACCGTCAACGGCGACCGTTATCGCGTGTTACCATGGCTACTAGTTGATGCTTAAAATTAAAGCTCGTGATCTCGCCGACATTTTGGTTTTAATAAGACAGCACCACTTCTAACACATCGCATCAATCAAGCATCAATCTATGGATTTATTGACTGAACACTTCGGTGAGCAGATAATTTCACGTTTAATTAGAAATTCGAAATGGACCACCCTTTAACTACACTTAATATCATATTTAAAGAACCAAGAAGAAAGTTAGCTCCCTTTATTCCAATGTATCTGAAGGTATACGAACTTGATATTTACAAAAACGTAAACTAAGTAATATGAAAAAAAAATTAAATATTGGAAAAAACGCCGAAGGGCTAATAAGTCTCAAAGAGACAAGTAGCGTAAGCCACCACACTTGACATTATAATTATGTTTATCATTCCGAGCCAACTCCTAACCAACAAACTGATATTTATTTATTGAGGTGGGTTTGAGAACTGCTTAAGGGACGTAAGTCCGAATTAAGCGATGAAAATCTTGTGTTAATATTCCGATGATACCATGTCAATCAACAGCGACGATGTTCTAGCGACTTTCGCTCAGCATCTTAGTGAGTTTTCCGTTAAGTCACGACATAGAAAGGTTGATTTTTAGAGAAACATGATATTACCAACCTTAACAAAAGTTTATCAAAAGACGATAGAAGCCGAAATTGGGGACTTCAAGAAGTTTGTATTACTTGTATACCGAAAAGCTTCCAAAATATGTGAGACTAGCTCTGAAAATTTATAACACCGCGTTGGTGCTAATACCTTGTATTAAATGTTGGGCGCCACCAAGAGCTAATGAAAATATAAAGAAGTGGATATACTGACCACATCAATTTGCGAATATCAAATAAGAGACAAAAGCACAGAATAACTGAGGCGGAGAAGTGGCTTCTAATATTATCTACATAATAAAGATCTTTAAACAATTCGTTAAACTATTGAAAATTGCTTACCTTATCGAGTTCGCTATTACATTTCTCTGAGTGGTCTGCTCTTTAAAAAAATTTAGAGTTTTTATGATTCTAAACAAGAACGAGCTGCTTTGAAAGCCTTTCAGACCAAACTATCGAACATCCGGACTACAAATGCAATTTTACAATTGGAGAGTTTACAGGTTGTTTCTTCCATCATAATTTCAACACAATACTTTTGTTTAGTAACTGAGTTCTAATCTCACCTTCAAATAATTTTCGTTAAATGAAAGTATAATGAAATAACCATGCTCTTGGCCACTAGAGCTTAACACAGGCTTTATTTTAAAAATTTCTTTAAAGTTGGTCCGTCCTTATGAACCAGTAAGTTACTATTCTTTCAGCGTTTTGTAAACCTAGCCACACTTTTTCTCGTTGCCGACGTTTCAAACGAACACACAACCTTTGATGCTAACTCTTGCAAATTAAAAGCGTACATGTGCTGTAGATAAGAAGAAGAAGAAGCTGCCCACGAGAAGTGTGAATGAAAAGATGTTAATTATTGCATCTTTGTTGCGGAAACGTTCAACATTAAGACGCATTTTTTAAACGTTGCAGCCGAGAAGTTAATACAACGCAACAAATTGTTTTTGCTATTCCAGCTGAAAACTTTTAATGAGCGCTTTTTCTTAGCCATTATTCCTGGCGTAACTGCATATTTTACTGCATTCTGCACTGTGAAGCACGCACATGTGTGTGTTAGTGATCACCTGGCTGCAACCGCTTTTCCATTTTATTTTGTGCGTCACGCTGTTGTCCATTGTTTAATACGTGTTTTACAAATGCATTTGGCGCCTGCGCATACAAAACAATTACACTGACCCAGCTACAAATTCTTCATTATGTTTAGTAAAGCAGAGCGGAAATTTAATGACTGAAATTTTTATTTGAAAGCTCGTTTTATAAGCCATCTTACATGCTGTAGATCTTATCAAAATGTCATTACCTTACTGTAGAGTCTTACTGATACGTCCATTGACACGGTTTAAGTTAAATGCTCCCAAATTAGAGTCACTTAGGAGTTAAATTTAGTATGTACGGTTCCTGCCTCATAACTTGGACAACGCTTATGGGGTATTTATATTACGCAAAATAACAATAATACCATCGATCTAATTTTGAACCACTTTTCAGAACATAGCAAGACTTATTTCGGCAATAGCGTACTGAATATTGGTCTCTAACGATCTGTTAGTTGGTTTATAAGCACTTACCATTATCCAATAGATTTTGCGACAAAATATAGCCTTAAGAAAGCTTATCACATGACCCAAGTTGGCAATTAGTGAGCTCATTCTCTTTTGAGAAAGTGCTTGCCATGTCGATAGCTAGGCCTTACAAAACCGAGAACACCGCATTAGTTTCTGAAGTTAGTGGAGCCCCCAAGAAGTGCGATGGACGGGACAAGGTCTAAGACGAGTTGGTCCTTATGGCATTTACTACGGTGGCCAAATTACCGTCGGAAAAACCTCCTTAATATGGCATATAGGTCTTATCGAGCATAGGTGTGAAAGACTGAAGCCCACCGTCAACAAACTGTTTGAACCTTATCTCTCTAGACAAACAAAGACCGAATTTTACAAGTCACTTATCATCCGATTGAAGGATCAATGAGCTGTTCTAGATTTATGATGGCATTGATAGAGTTCAACGAATTAATAAATATTGGTTACGCTAGCTAGGTCATGTCGTCCGAACGAATGAAAACACTCCAGATCTGAGAGGATTCGACGCAGTACCCGCCGGGAGAAGCAGAGGATGAGGAAGACCTCTACTCCGTTAGAAAGATCAGGTGGATCAATTGAATTGAATCTGAATTTCCAATTGGCGTCAAACAGCAAAGAGGAAGAACGACTGGCGCGCTGTTGTAAACTCGGCTATAACCGCGTAAGTGGTGTCTACTCTAATAAGGAAGAAGAAGAAATGTTGATAAGCGATATATTCAGTGATATAACAGAAGTAGAAGTAAAATTATCAAGGAGCATGTCTTTTGACAGACTTCAAGTACAAAATCTGAAGTAAAATATACAGTAAAAGCATGAAATCTTCAGAAATATTTAGAAGAAAGCCAAATACCACCTGCCCTACCCTAATGTTATGTACGACTTTTACATTGCTTATATAACGTAAATACCGTTGCGAGGAACTTGCATAAAACACGACAACAAAGTGCGAAAACAACGCAAGGAATCACTTGTAAAGAAAGCAAGTTTGTACGTGGAAGCTGCAGCTTGGCAGACACTACTTTGTTGGCCACACACTTCGGCCTTAATTACGTAACACAAATAACACTTGCACATCTTGCCACAAGAAAGTTTTGCAAAATACACATTCACGTGTTTAATTACATCATTAAGAAATGAGCCAACTTTCCAATGTGAGTTGAAAATTGTATTACGGTGCGAAGGACCTCTATAGATAGCAATTAGATGCTGATGGAATAAAGATTAAGAATATTTTTATTATTTCTTTGGGGGAACGGAGTTTACCTGACTTTGGATGCAAAATTGCGGGTTAGACCTGTGAACTTATCTGAGAAAGCTCCAGCCTTTGCTCATGAACTCATTTGCTTCTGTGATAGTATTACCATCAGGAGCTCATACTTGTAAGTAGCGATAACCAGATACATGAGCTCTGCTGTCGGCTTTTCTTCTATATCAGTTCGGGGAACAGAGTATTTATTTAATTTTTCGCATTGCCCGAACTAACAGCGACTTTCTGCCGGCCGTACTCTGGTTATTTAGCTTGTTTCGGTTTCTGGAGCTCCTAGTATATGGTATTTCCAGGTCCTCGCCCCTTTTTCTATGACTCCTGTTCTACTGGGATGGGTTCAATGCATTGAAATATCAGTATATCCAATGCAAGCATCGTAAGATTTAGCTGCGTTCATGCGTCTTGAGTCTCTTTCTGACATTATCCACTCGGTACTTATAATTTTTTCCTTAGCACGGCTGACTCAAATTCGGAATAAATTCTTGCTTTCGAGAGTTATTTTCGTTTTGAGCGATTCGATCGGTAGCCGAGTCCTATTTTAGGTGTAAATGATTAGAAGATGTTGTTATATGGTTCAAAAATTAAATTAGATTGATAGCTAACTCTTCTAAGATAAATGAATGAATAAACTCTCATCTTTGCCCGGACTTGTTAGAATATTAGAACCTTAGAATTGTAGACAGTAAAGTCTTTTTTGTAGCCTCATCTGCTCTGAAAATAATGTTAGTTTTCGAATTAAGGGTATAATCCATTGCTCTTAGTATTTATACTTTCGCAGTTTAAAATTACAGACCCGTCGGGACTTCTTATGGTCGACAACCTATGGAACAGAACCTAATCGGTCGCCTTGCAGTGTAAGATACACAGTTATAAGACTGAAAATTCGAAATAAATTTTTTTGGTTATTAGCGATGGCAGATGGAGTTATGTTACGTTGTTCATGAAAGTAGTAATAAATCAGTTTGCCGGTAGATTCTGCGGCCTCACTAACTATGTATTCCAGTTTATTAAACGCTTGAAGCGTTCACATGCTACAGCAGAACAAGTGCACAAGCGATGCTCTGTTGTTTCCCTGGTGTCTTGCTCTTGATATTTTCGTTTTGTTCCCTCAGTCCCATTTTACAGACGGGAACCGGAACTTTATGCATTTATGATCTCCTGCTTTCTTCCAGATCGTCGTGAAGACAATGTATGGTTTCATCAATAACGGTTGCATTTCAAGCTGACAGCCATACACCACTCTTGGAAATCGTTTCCTCTTTCTTATTTCCATAGCATTTGGATGGCCCGGCACCCAGTAGACCAGGCAGTCCACCAGGTATTCGATAGAAATGAAGTATTTTGTTCTTAGCGACACTCTCTATTGCTGTCCTACTTCCCAAGGCAGTTCAGGCAAGTATGCGAAACGATGTTAGGGCAATGATTACTACTTGAATGTCTATCTATATATGTAGGTGCTCACCCTGGACTTGCCTACTGATGCAGTAAAGGCTTGATCCGTAGTCAATGGCAAAGGGAATATGCTGGGGTGGTCCAAGAATTCTGCAAAAATTTCGTTGTGTCACCGTGAGGTTAGGCCATGTATGGCAGGTAGCATGGCCTAATCTGACGGTGCTTAAAATACCCTAAATAGTACAAGCCTTTTACAAGCATTATTTTTTCCAATTGGTAACGGGGATGCGACACCATTTCCTTCTTGGCCGAGTTCAAAGTCGTTCTAAGACTTCTGCCGGCCTCTTACCTTACCGCGGGCAACTTCTACCCCTTGCCCACTGGGGAGCCTCACCCTGGACGGTATATCTCCGCACTAACTTTGTCTTCCATTTTCAATGCATCCGTGCAAATATTTAATATAAGCAGATACCACTCCTTTACGACAGCCATACTTTTCTATGATTACTCTGAACCTTCTTTCTCGAAAGAAAAATGGGATTATGTAGTCAGTGCTTGCCAAGCAGCTATTATCCACCGAGCTATGTCCGAAGTTTCTGTATGTAAATTCACCTGAAGTCAGTAGTCGTACCTCAGATCTTTCTGTCGACCGCCTGTTTTAGAAAGCTTTTGAAATTTTTTCTGCATGACCAATGGCGAATATCGCTTACACCAAAATTGTAAGTGCTGTCTTCACTTCAAAGAGAATTTGTGGAGAAAGGAAAGACTCGCGCTCCTGTATCAAGCCTGCTTAAAGCGACTTACAAATAATTCTCAGTGTTCAGAGTAAAATTTTGAAACCATTTTTATGTTTTGAGGGTTCAACTAAACTCAAGATTATTAAGAAGAGCCTAACATAACGCCAAAGAAAGTTCTGAAAATGTTTAGAGCAGAATTATTATGCTCTCAATATTATATAATACCGTATAGCAATATCAATTCACAGGCAGCGCATAAATGATCCACAATTTTCTACGTATGTACATATTCCCAGCTTCAGATTACATGACCAACTAAACTTTTCCAAGCGACTGCATTTTTTCACCCACCTCCAAGACTAATTTTGGAATATCTGTAAATATGCTTGTCGATATGTATCTGAACACCTTGTATAGCGAGCGCCTCTAACGCGCACCTCTGCTAGATCCACGAGTTATTCATTTCGAAAATTTCCTTTCTTGCCAATTTGATCCACGTCGTTCTTATTAATTTTCCATTCCACTGCTCACTAATTACAGCTACGAAAATTACTCGGGAATTACATTTTCAGTTGACTGTGTAATCTATGTCAAAAGCGTTGTAATACTCTCATACACATTTACCAACGTGCATACTTTAAGACGCCTGGATTTAGGCTAGGAAATTTTTCCATTATAATTATCCGGTGTGCAGCAAATGACAGCGTTCAAGAATTTCATTATGAAAATTCCTTGCAGCATTTTGAAGAGGAACATTTAAATGAGACTTCTATTTGGAGTGGCAACAATTATTTGAATAGATCTTTGTTATTTGATTGTAATCAAATATATCTGAGGGCCGAAGGCGAGCGTGTGGCTAATGGTTTTAGAAAAACAAATAATGCGACTGCGATAATATTGTACTAAAGTGTGGTTAGACAAACGTATTCTAAAGGTGGGTTTGGAAAGTTTCTTTTCCAAATAAAACCTTAGCTACATATTCGCTTTCTTAATAAGCAATATAACTACCTAATCGAAATTAAAAGAGTGAGTCGGACTTCTTTTCGCCATTTCATGCCAAATTCAAAGGCTCAGTGCAGTCTAATCCTATCCTACTTTCTTTTTTCCATAGCAAAATAAATATGCTTCTTACGGTGTGATCACTAGCTGGTGTCGTATTGAATACTTTTTAGTTTGGAAGGCTTTGCATCCAACGATTTTCGTAGATAAAGTTACTGCTGGTAGTGGTCTCAAAACGAGTCAAGGAGTGCAAGACCTCATTAGCTGTGGGATCAAGCTACTTCCATATAAAACTTCTATGGCTTGGTCATAGCGCAATCGTCGGAAGCTGTAGAGCCGATGAGCTCGATAGAAAAGGCACCCAAATACCCAAATTCCATTTGGATGTGAACGTCATAGACTCGGGCGCTGGGTCTACGTTTTTCGTGCGAACTCAGTAAGCGTTGGTCAGCATGCAGAATTAGTGTAGTTACGAAAGCCTACTGGCCCTTGAGAAAACACAAGGTGCATGAAGCAACTAGCTCTTGGCAAAGTTCACACGACCGTCATAATAGGTGTTCTAATTACAGATTTCAGACGCAAATTGCGAAGCTGTAGGAAGAAAGATGGAAAACATCTCGTCACTTTCTACTTCAATGTCCAGCTTTGGTCAGACTAACGTTAAAGCATCTTGGTTGCCATACTTTCTAGCTGGCTGTAGACGCATTGTAGATGTTCGGCGGTCGTTTTGACACGTACTTAGGAGCATCACAAAGGACAAGCGTCTCTAGTAGTCCAAGTAGATTAATCGTGGTCTCACGAATATCAGCCTGTTACTCTAACCTTACCTACCGCTGACTATTGTTACCTGATTATCCATCATTACTTTATAGAAAATATTTGCTTTTGCCGAAGCGTAAATTTTTATATACTTAATATGTTCCCCGCTCGAACTTTCATTCATAGTACATATAAGAGAATGGAGTATAATCTAACAGTTATTGGCTAAGGGAATTTTAAATTTGCTTTGGATCCTTTTAATGTCCTGGATCTAACATGAATGAAATCCTTGAAACGCTATGCTATGCAGGTTTTGTTAGGTGTACACCCTCTTACCTGACTGTCATACGGCGTGCTATTGCATTCAGGTTAAGAAATTGCTAAAGTGTGTCTTTGCTGTGGATTTATTGGATTTCCGATGATGATCTGGAGAGGCAGGGATATCTAGGAGGAGGCTTCTAAATGATAAAGTCAGATGTAGGTGGCAAGACCGTTGGGACAATAGTTTTCACTTAAGAGTACATCTGGGAGAATCCCAGATTTCAGATTCTGTCAGGGTGTTTTACTTACGGGTCATGGGCCTCTGAATGCATTTTTGCTTCAGGGGCACCTATCTGGTAGGACCGGGTGTTTGTGTGCGACGCGGCTCGGGGATTGAGTGCATGTAATCGCAGAATGCCCGATGTACTCGGTCATTAGGTATCTGGGTGGTATGGGGATTAGCTGATAGCGTTGTGATCTCCAGTAGTACACGTAGGAATACCGAACAATTAAGGATTTACAAATTTTGGGTGACTGCTGTGTGTATGTGATGTAAATATGAGGTCCAACCCAAGTCGCCTGTCCGAAGTTTCACCGGAAACTTAATTCTGGTACTCTGGGGAGCAAGATCCCTTGGAATTCACTCATGCCCGCTCATGCGTAATGGTCTTTCGGGGAATATCGTGAAGGTTGTGCTTAAAACTCGAATGCGGGAAGAACTAACACTTTGTTAGTTAAATGTGGAGTTCGATTGGAACCGGGTGCCGGATCTAAAATACGAAAGAGGTTTTAAATGGGCCTTGAACGCCACCAAGGCGGTTAGTGTGTCCATTCCACACTGCCGATTGTTACTGAAAATACCTGCCATTAAGGCTGCCGTCAGCAGGTAATTACATTAAACACACATTCAGCCTCCTTAGAGGCGTATGAAGATGGATAATTCTTACTTGATCAATAAGTTTTTCAAACTTAGTGCATTTGCCATTGCGTTATTTTTGATATAGCTATAGCCGGCGAAGGGTCAGTTAAATGGCCGGATTTAAATTCTTTCCATGGAACTTGGTGCCATAATTCAGGTAGCGACCCAACACTTCATGCTCAGTTCATTGTCGGATATTTGTAAAATACTCTGAAGTTCCCCCCAATCGGTCTAACTGCATGTTTGCCCATGTCTTCTTTGTCCACTCTGCCTTTAAAATTATGGAGCACCTACAAACACCACTTCTAATTTCCGGTCCCCTGAATTCAGCGGTAACAACGTTTTTAAATTTGTCGGTCGTTATAACTATACATGTGTATATATAAGGGTATAAGAAAACTTCAATCTTTGTCGCGATTTTCATATTTCTAAGCCAAGAATTTTTCACTTCCCTCTTTGACGTTCGGAAATTATTCATGTTTACTCGGCATACTCCCGTCTCAGTACGAAAAAGTGCGCTTCTGCCAGCCACGTCTTTGTGTACAAGCGGAAAGTGTCATAGTCTCATTAAACGTATAATTTTGCTATGTGTGAAAACAGAAAAAAAGTTAAGAAAAATTGATGAAAGTATAAGAACTACTTTTTAATGACTTCAGCTCATCAATTATGCTGTCATCAAGTTTTATGTAAATTTGCCACCATAGGCAAACGGCGACAAGATATTCGAGGAGGGGACTCATAAGTATTGCAAAAAATCTTAACTAAAGCTCATGGAAGGCACAAAAAATTATATTTTAATAGTTGTTCAATTCACAACCTGTCGTAAAGCATCGTGAAATCGTAAAATTATAAATTTTTACACTTGTTTTTTTATAATTTTACGATTTTACGATGCTTACCGACAGGTTGTGAATTGCTCAAGTATTTTTTTCTCAGGGTAACCTTAATACAAAGTGGGGATAGTTCAAAAGCGTTTTGTTCGCAAGTTATTTTCGGAAATCCGTTCGACGATATCTTCTTTGTCAATACTGAACTTATAAATCCACATATACTACTATAAGTTTACTACCTCTTAACTCGAGATTTCAAACTAATTAATTAGTCTCTTAAAAGTCGGCTAATAACCCCACTTTCCCTTCCGACAAAATTAGCGCAACGCCTTTGAGCCGCTTTACGCGGTACTCGCTGTGGCGTTATCAATATTAAAGTCAAACGTCTCGCTAGTGTGCAACAAATTGAGCTCAATAATATTCATTTTAATTAAAGTCAATTGGTAATTATAGAAAAAGACGGCAACCTTTCTTTTGGTAGTTTGCTTTGCCTTTATCGTAAAGTATATTTACTCACCGTGTAATTACGAAAAAGTTGCCATTAAGTTATTATGGTGATATGAAGACACAAAGATGTGCAGGCACCAACTGCTACTTGATGAGTTCCAACGGGAACTAAATATAAATAGTAACAAAATGCAACTTTTTTCTGGAAAAATAGTGGACTTTCTAGGGTGAACCTTTTTTGGAAAAGTAATACTGAAATGTGTGCTAAAAATCTACGGAAATAGGGAAAACGGGAAGCATAAACTAAACAAAAAACCACTTTCGAAACCAATAACATTTCTGCAACCAAAAAATAAATGGACGGAGTTCAAGTGTGGTAAATTTTTATTGTGGACGAATCGATAGAATGTGCTGTCCAGTTTCAGCAAATTGGAAGTTGTAAAAAAAGATTTGTTACGAAGAAAGTAGAACGGCGAGAAGAATTAGAATTAGTGGTTGAATTCTACTGTTAACCTGAAGTGCACATTTTCCGCTATCATATCTTAGTAACATTAACTAACCTAACCTCTTAAGACATTATCTACTTTTAAAAATATATGATAGAATTTTGGCAGCCTTCCTAGGAATAGAAAAAGTTTTTTTTTTTCAAGTAGTGGAGTTTTCAAGGAGCTTTCGTGTGGTAAAATAAACAATTTCAAGATCTTCTTCTTTGGTAACTTCATTTTTACCGAATTTTATGTTCTACAAGTATGTGCAGCTGTGCATTTTTGTGCCTTACGAAGATCTATAAGGAGCGTTTTATCTTAATACGGGGCTCACCAATAAGAGCGATATGAATTTAAAAAAAAAATACTCACACAAATTGCTTAAGAAATTCAAATTAATTCAAATACGTAGGTTGCTATATATATTTCTGACCTAATAATGTAAATAGGCATATTTATCAACGAAAATTTAAAATTTTTTTTTTTTTTTGTGGATTGCTGTTTTATTTCGGGCTCATACGCATAGATCCATGATTCGTCACCTGTGACGATCTTATAAACGTCTTTTGAAGCACCGCGATCGTATTTTTTCAGCATTTCTTTACACCAATCCACACGAGCCTTTTTTGAGCGATTGTCAAATTGTGCTGGATACAACGAGAACAAACCTTTTTTACGGCCAGGTAGAGAAATGCATAGGCATGCTTCTATCTGAAGGTATGTTACATGACGGTCTTGCATTATCAGTTTACGTACGGCATCGATGTTTTCTGGCACAACAGCTGTTTTTGGACGACCTTCACGGAATTCGTCTTTGAGCGAGGCGTCGGCCACGATTGAATTCGTTGTACCAGTTTTTCACAGTGCTATAGGATGGTGCTTCATAGCCATACAAAGATTTTAGTTCATCGATGCACTCTTGTCGTGATAATCCACGTCGAAAGTTGTGAAAAATGATCGCACGAAAATGTTCACGAAGTTAATTCCATTTTTTGGCCGAGATGAATTTTTTAATTCCCTGTAAATATAACAATTCACGATTAAATGACAAAACGTTCTGAGTGATGTCATGCTAAAAAATGTCAAACTTTCCACTGGAAATGTCAGATTGCACCTGACAACACTTAGTGTTGCCCTAGTCCAGAATATATTTTTAGCAGCCCTCGTATAACATCATCCAATTGGCTTCTACGACTACTTTTTCAGGAACGAATTCTAAATCAAGCCGTATGTCGTGAATAACACGTTCAGTATTGACTTCTAAAGCTTGAAGAGGTACCGATTTATTACTAAGAACCAATGATTTCAAATAACCCTAAAAGAAGTAGTCAAATAGTGTGAAATCATTACTACTTGTAAGCCATTCAGTGTCACAGTTTCTTGAAATAATCGAACTTCCAAACATTCCTCGCAATCATTTGGTTTTTGCACGTGCTGTGTGGCACATAGCCCCGTTTTGTTAAAACCGGATGTTGTCAAGATCACCTTCTTCCAATTGCTGCCATAAAAAGTTGGTTATCATTTCCTTAATTATTTATTATTTTGATAATAAAATTGAATAATTGGTAAACGTTGTTCTTGCGTATATCATTACACAACGATATTGTAAACATTACTGAATACAATGAAAGCAAGTAAGGATGAGTTAAGTTCGGCTGCAACTGTATCAGTTGGAATTCAACTTTGTGTTGTATTTCGCACTTTGCCATTGGAATATAAGGTACATTTCACGTGCTTAATTTAGTCCAAAATCGGTTGGTCGGGTTCTGAGATATGTGATATCACCAGAAAGTGGGCGGTGCTATGCCCGTCGTCCAATTTCACACCGATCTCCATGAAGCCCTCTCATACCATCTTGGAGCTAAAATTTGGTCCTTGGCGTCTTTCGTTATTATGTACGTATATTACTTCGATTTTCTGTGTCAAATAACAGTTCTATATTTTAAGTAAGAGCTTAGTTACGCCATTTTATATATTTTCGATTAAAGGCGTTTTGTGGGCGTGGCAGTGATCCGATTATGCCCATTTACTCAAATCGTATTGTTTTTTTTTGCCAAGGAACGCGCGTTTATCTCAACGGACGGACATACAGACAGTCAGCCGGATTTAAACTTTTCTCGTCATTCTGATCATTTATCCTATATCTATCTCGCTTAGATTTAGGTGACACGTACAACGGTTAGGTGTACAAAACTATTATACTCTGGTTGTAAGAGTATAAAAATGTCAATTGGACCTAAGTCTGCATAGGGATGGAGGAAATGCATGGTTTCATATTATATATGTGATATTCTCAGAGGAAAGTAGGCAAATAGTTCTAATACTTGTTGAGGAAGAATCGCGTCTTTCATGCTGAATACACTTCAAAGGAGACTCCATGTTTAACTCGTTAATTAACTGGTTTTCGGAGTACCTATACTATTCATTACAATATCTTACATGGTGACACCATTTTGTAAGTCTAGTGAATTACGCGATACTTTTGGTTATATCCACTTTCTTTATTCAAAGGCATGAAAGTAAGGGTTCCATTTTGAAGAGAAATAATAGTAGCGCTTATCATTTCTTTTCTTCCAAAAAGAAACGCTATAAATCTATCCCAACCTAACTCCGTTGCTTGCTAGAAGTGAGGAAGATAAGATACAGTACTTATTGAGAAAACAAACCAATTTTTAGTATAAATTCTGACCAAAGCAAAATCTTTCGTGCTTTGGAAGGTTAAAAACAAAGAGTGATGAAGTTTTAGCTTTTAAATAGTTGGTTTGGTAAGATTTTTTAAAATAAAGGGAGGTTTTTCTTTTCCTTTGCTTCCGTCGGCGGGTATTGAGTCGAAAATCTTCAAAGCAGGAAAGTTCTTTCCATCCGGACAACATGACTTCGCCAGCGCCGTCGCTGTCTCTTGATTTTCTGAACTATGTCAATGTCGTACTGTGCCCAAAATAAGGTGGCATTGCATTTAAATTGAAAATTCTTTATTTATTCTTCCAAATCAATTTCATCCCCTTCAAAGTAATCACCTCCCGATGCAATGCACTTATGCCAACGGATTTTCCAATCTTCGAAACACTGGTTGTAGTCACTTTCCGAGATGGCCTTCAGTTCCGTCTTCGCTGCGGCTTGAGTCTCCTCTATCGTATGAAAACGGTGTCCCCGGAGCGGTCTTTTGAGCTTGGTGAACAGCCAGAAGTTGCTTGGCGCCAGATCAGGTGAATATGGTGGTTGCGGAACGATATGGGTTGAGTTTTTGGCGAAATGATCACGAATTACGAGGGCAGTATGGAATGATGCATTATCTTTCCACAATTTCGGCCATTTTAGGCGGATAGCGTTAGGCAAACGACGCATAATAATCAAATAATATTCCTTGTTGACTGTTTGACCGGTTGGAAGGAATTCATAATACACAACACCACGATAATCGAAGAAAACAGTCAACATGACCTTGATTTTTGAGCGACTTTGGTGCGATTTTTTTGGTCTCGGCTCTCTTTTGGCACCATATTCGCTCAATTGTTTGGTTGTTTTGGGTCGTAAGCATAGATCCAAGTCTCATCGCCAGTTATAATGCGTTTCATGACACCCTGGTAGTCGGAAAGCATCGTTTCACACACTTCAACGCGACGCCTTTTTTCCAAAAAATTCAATGTTTTCGGTACCAGTCGAGATTTGACGCGCTTGAGGCCCAAAACATCCTTCAAAATGATATTGGCTGAGCCTTTCGATATGCCAACTTCATCAGCAAGGTCTCTAATTGTTAATCGACGGTTTTTCAACACCAAATCTTTGA
This sequence comes from Bactrocera tryoni, assembly GCF_016617805.1. NCBI lineage: Eukaryota > Metazoa > Arthropoda > Insecta > Diptera > Tephritidae > Bactrocera > Bactrocera tryoni. The sequence goes on from NC_052500.1 coordinate 25,671,385, forward strand.
TTTGTTGAACGTGAGCTTCGTCGATTGAGGTTGATGGTCGCCCTGGACGCTCTTCGTCTTCGACACGTTCACGGCCGGCTTGGAACTCACTATACCACTTGTAAACATTTTTTTTAGACATAGCCTCATCACCAAAGGCTTTCTGCACCATCCTCAACTTATCCGCAGTAGAAAATTGATTCCATAAACAAAATTTAATGCAAATTCTTTGCTCAACAAATTTCGACATCGCAAAATCGAAAAACTCACTTTTATCAGCTCACAAAACGAGACGTATCTCAAACACCAATGCATATTTTGACATGAAATTTGACATGAATGTGACCGACAGTACTACCAACCTAAACAAAAAAATAATTCTTCAAATCCTTCGACGCGCGCAGTTTAAATTCAAATGGGCCAGTATATATCTCGTACGGTTCATGATTCCATCGACTGTGGTATTCGCCGTTGCCAATGTGACTTATTAGATATTGTCATCGTTCGCCTCTGCGCCATACAGCAGGCCGCGTATAATGGGTGGCTTGTAGATTATATTAGAATAATCTCAATGCGAAGAAGAATGCATCAATCGCTGCTTAGTTGAGCTTTACACTAAAAAAGAAATATTTACATATTTTTATATAATGATATTTAATTAATATTCTATTAAACATGAAGAATTCCATTATATTTTATTATTGTTTGGAAACCATTTTAAATACTTTAAATGAAATAATCCTTGTTCATTTTAGCGTTTCCTGTCCATATTCCTGTATATATGTAAGTATATACTATATATTTATATGAGTGTACCTCATCGCTCATTGCGCCCAGAGGAAGCCTCACACAATTGAGGTTTTATTTTGATGTGGTCAGCGCTTTAACCGGTTGGATGGATGCTTATTGTTTTTGTTGTTTTGGTTTCCGTTTTGTTGGCTTTTTTTTCTTGTTTGGTAGTTGAAATATTATTTCAAGAAGGCTTCCAAATTAATTTTAAAACTTTCGCCCATTTATTTCATTCCCGCTGTACTATTTTAACATTTCATTTAATTTCCTTTCTACACTTGGCTTCACTTCGTTGGCCATCGTGTCCTGGTTGCATTCTTTATCCTTTAACTTTTTTCCATGTTGTTACTTTCACGTTGTTGTTTCTGTTGTTGTTGTTGTTGCGCCAGCTTTTATGATTGTTTGTTCAGTTGAAATGAATTTTTATTACTTTTTCGAAAGAAGTCCTTGTAAGGATTTAATAATACCACAGGCTGGCTCGTCTATTGACAGAGGACATGGGTGTACCCCCACACAATATTTTTGTATGTATGGGTGGTGAGCAGAAGGTAACGCTCTGTCGGCTGTGCACTCTGCTATATGTGTTTAAGTATGTGTAGGTGTGTGTGTGAGTAGCGGTACTTGGCACCAGCGCTTTCACCGCCTAAAACCGCCGTTTGCACAGCTTAGCGGTCGTTGGTGTTTGTTTGAGTTTACTTGGTTTTTCGGCTTATTTACACAGAGGCTTTTTATTTGACTTTTCAGTCGGGCATAAATAACTTTCTGAGTTTTAACGTTTCGCTTTCATCGTCTGGGACCTCTAGGCGCAATGTTGACTAAAGCCTCTTTGTGCTGTTGTTGGTGTAGGACTGTCGGTTTGCAAGAAATTGCTTCTTTAAGATTTTGATTTCTTTATTATTATTATTTTGTTTTATAGCATTTAAATTACTTTAGCAAAAGAATTTATAAAGGCATCATACTTTTGGTGAAAAAAATTAGAAATGCTTTGAGACCTAAGCCCGTATTCATTCCCATTGAGTTAATTACTTGTTCGCGAGTCTCTGTAGAATGGGCGCGGTGAAGTTTTTCATCCACGGATGGATCGAAGCTCAAGCGAATGGATGGAGTGGAAGTCTTCTGTCTCGAAAATCCATCAGAATGGCACTCGAGCGCTGGATTTATGAACTTCACGCCAGATAAGTAAGAATTGTTTGGCAACCAGAATTTGCGAAAACTTATTGAGCCAGAGTGGATTATTTTATGCAGGCAACTGCTAGCTCTTAGCAAGATTCATAAGTACCCTAACTGTAAACTGTCCCATTGATACTCCCCGATGAGGCTAATAATTTTGGAACATGTCAAAGTTGCATGGAGAAATTGTAATGGAAATATTTAGATATTTTCTGCTCCAAGTCCAGCTTTCGCCGGACTAAGGTTGAATTATTTCAGTCGACAAACTTTCTATGAAGTTGGCAAAATGGCTGGAAATGATATTAGAAGCCTCAAGAAATTTATACCAGACTCTAGGCACTTTGCTGATAGCCGACGGTCTTTTTGATCTTTACCTAGGAGTTCTGCGCAAAATAACGCACTGGATCTCTAGCTGTTCAAGTGGAGTTATTTTTGGCCACACAAAAATCACCATATTGCCCTAACCTTAACTAATTAACTGTCTCCGTTTAATTTTAAACTATGGTATAATTCAAGCTGCGGAGCTGAATAGAGAAGATACAGTTTTGTACAAGAATATACAGCTGCTGGCCTATGCCGATGATATTGATATCATTAGCCTCAACTTCGCGCCGTTAGTTCTGCTTTCTCCAGACAGGATAAGAAAGCGAAGCAAATGGGTATGGTAGTCAGCGTGGGAAAGACGAAATTCTTCTGTCATCAAAGAAACAGTTGTCGTACTCGCGACTTCACACCCTCATCACTGTTGACAGTCATAGTTTCGAAGTCCTAGATAATTTCCTCTGTCTTGGAACCGGTATTAATACCAACAACAACTTCAGCCTCGAAATTCAACACAGAATAACTCTTGCCAACAGGTGCTACTTCGAACGGAGTAGGCAATTGAGAAGTGAAGTCCTCATTCGACGAACAAAAACTAAACTCTATAAGTCACTCATAATTCCCGTCGAGCTATATGGTGCAGAAGCTTGGACGATGACAACATCTGATGAGTTGACGTTACGATTGCAAAGGTTCTGCGGAAGATTTATGGTCCGCTGCGCACTGGCAACTGCGAATACGGCAGTCGATGGAGCGATGAGCTGTACGAGATATACGAAGACATTGACATAGTTCAGCGAACCAGGAGACTGCGGCTGCGCTGGCATGTTTGTCCGAACGGAAGAGAAAACTCCAGCTTTAAAGGTTTTTGATTGTATACCCACCGGTGGAAGTAGATGAAGATGAAGACCTTCAACGGTGTGGATGGAGAAATCAGGTGGTGAAGGACCTGGATACAATTGGAATCTCCAATTGGAGCTAAACAGCGAAATGCAAGAACAACTAGCGAGCTGTTGTTAACTCGGCTGTAACCGCGGAAGCAATGTCTACGCCAGTAAAGAAGAAGAATACTTAGGAAAATATTTCCAACTTATTTGATATTTTACAAAGAAACCGATATATACGGTATAACATGAGTAGTAGGCTCGGAATTCATAACGTTTTGATGTATGAAGACTTAGAAAGAATATGAACCGATATTTTCCATTGTGTTGAAGACTTGGTAATAGTTTCCGCTAAATATGGTTTAAATATATCTATGGAATCTTTAGATATTTGTTGCGAGGAGAAATTTTTTAAGAACTTCCAAAATTTGGTATCGGTCATAAATTGATCTAGCTCAATTTTTGGAATATAAAAAAAGTCATATGGCGATCGATCAAGCGAATACGGAAGAGGTTAAATAGCCTATGGGTACTAGATATGTAGACTATGGTGGCTATGAAAGCAACTCGAATATCAATTTATAGGTTTTTGCCATCGTTTACACTGTCTTGTGACACGGTGAATTTTTTTGATGAAACAGCACTTTCTTTTACTTCAAGTGCGGTTGTTTTTTGACGATTTCGTTCTTAAAACGGTCCAACAACGCTATGCAATAGTCATTGTTGTTGATCCTTCCTTTTGCAAGGTAGTCAATAAAAGTTATTATATGTGCATCGCAAAATACAGACCACATAACCTTCCCAGCCGGGTGTTGCGTTTTCCACTTTTTATAGCTATTGGATTTTGGATTGAAATGATGGAGCCATCTTTCATGGTAAGAGCCTCTTTTAGGCGTCCACTGCATCTACAGCCGTTGGTGCTTTTTTCACCATGTCTAAACTTAGCAACCCAAACCTTGGTTATTGATTTCCCTGGTGCAGGGTCCAAATAATGTTGAGCAATCCATATTTTGGCTTTAACATTATTTTTTTAGCTGATAAATTAATACACCATTTGAATGTCAGGGCTAACTAAAAGCTATATGAACTTAGTTCTAGTAGCGTCATCTATGTATCAGGCAGTGCACTTTTCAATTGAATTGTTAACTGAACAGCGTAACGAGCTGAGTCGATCCGTCTGAAACTTTTTAGATGCCTTTTTCTTATGAAGGAGCTGCTCATTTTTCGTAAACGCCAATATCTGGCTACTGTAGCATATAGATATAGTTATCTGACATGATATCTTCCTGAAGTTGGTCTTGATACTTAGAGAAGACATCGCTTTAATATCCGAAGATATGATTTAGATCGGACTACTATAACATTTAGCTGTCATACAACTGACTGATCAAGCTCAAGTCGTTGTAGGACAAACTATTTCATTCGACACGGTATTTAGTACATAACAGTATGTAGTACATGTATACCTTATGTATACAATAGTTATAACAGATGTATCATGTATATGCCTTTTCAAAAACTTGTGAAGGCGTTTACTTACCTAACATATAGTATATTCGGTGCAGTATTTATGTAACCGTGAGCTAAAAACTAGTAACATGAGAAATTAATTCTCTTGCGTCTGTCACATGCTACAAATAACCTTGAAAATATTGCAAATACAATTTATATAATTCCATATCCAGCCATAATTTATATTTACACATTATGTATAATGCATAGAAAGCAGCCAGCGGCTTAAATTGCGTTTCCGTGACGAACCCTTTTTTGCCGGAAACTTACCATTTCACTTAACTCTACAACACATTTCGCACATTATTAAACAAAAGCCCTCAAAACATTCATGTCTATCAAGTTGAGTCGACCGGCCACGGACCGCTCGTGCTGTAAGTAAATAATTTCCGAAAAAGAACAAATGTTTAAAAAGGATAAATATGCATTGCATATGAAAAAAGGGGCAATAAAATGTGGAACATGAAAAGAGTGACCAGAACATTTGGCTGGCGGGCATATGCCACGTGCGTCGGGGACAGTCACTGAATTGAATAAATGACATTAAAAATTGTGCCCAACAAGTTTACGTGCGCACAAATTACGGTACAAATTGTACCTCAAGGCGATTAAGAGAGAAATATTGCGTAGGCACAAACAACTATGTGACAAGGCACAAGCCGGCGGAAGGAACTCAAGCCAGCAAAAGTAATGATAGTTCTACGCTCTAAAATATTTAAGGACAAAAAGTGGCTTCAAACACTTTATGCGCTGCGAACGGTGAAATATGACAGCTTGTATCATGTGGCCACTTTTTCCGGTAACTGCATTGTGGTGAGTGGAAAAAAGGCAACAACAAATTGCGTTGGCTTGAAATACTCGTACTCGTACAACACGGTATTGACAAAGGCTTCGTCATTGCTGTTTGTTAATATTCTCCTTTCATATGTCCCATTTGCACATTGCTAAGCTCAAGTTTCCGTTATTTAATTGTTGTTGCATCTCGTTTTCAGTTCCGACTTTGTCAGCGATAAAACTTGTGCAGCTAAAATGTCCTTGCAGCATTTTCAAATAACTCGGGCACAATATCTATGGACGGCGTACCAGAAATGTGCCGGCAAAAAGTCGCAACAATAGTTGATATTGTGCAAAAACGAGGCTGAGCCACCCGCATCACTGATATCAACGCAATAATGCAATCGCAATACCAGTTCGTGCTTTCGTACTTTCGTATATACCTATGCCATAGAGACATTTAGACGCAATGCTTGTGGCAGCAATGGCCAGCGTTGAATGAGTAGTTGGTCGTTAACTAACGGAAAACTAAATCGACAGTGTGTCAAAAGTCTGAAACGAATGCAAAAAAGTTCATATAAAAGTTACGTCTAGCGTACCTATGGATCGTCAGTGAGGTTCGCAAGTGCTGGTCAACAATCAGGACTTGCGCCATTGTGAATACTTCCTTCCCAAAGTGAGATGTTAAAGGTCACCCAAACTACTTACAATTAGCAAAGTCCGAGGTTAAACACACGCATAAATATTAAATATTTTGTTGGACGTTCCTTGCCTAAGCTAAGTGGAGTAAAGCGAGCTGCAATAATTTTGTCACTGCGTCCTCTATTGCCCGGCTTTTGTCAGATTGAGACTGAAATACCATATCTCGATAGACAAGCACACTTTGAAGAATCTAGCTAAATTGCTGGTATCAAACTAAATGCCTTAGTAAGTTTGTCGTGAGCTCAAGCGCTTCGTCGATCTATGAGGTGAAACACTTAAAGCATCTACCCTAAGGTCTGACCCAACTTACGTCATAAATGTGTTACTTTTATGTAGGGATTCTAACCGGTCCTTGTTCAATGAACGTTTTTGCGGGAAAATTACAAAACGTGGAACACCTTGATTCTCATATCTTTTCCCACCAAGGCTGTCTTAGACCAGCCGGAATCGAATTCGAATGCCTTCGTAGAATAGTTCAAAGCAATTTGCTGTTATAGTGTGTTGGCATATATGAATTTATTTTCGGGAGTTTTAAGTTCTGTCCGAGTACGGTCTCTCTCTATAAACGTACCAATTTCACCAGCTATGGATTAAGGCTTCCGTCCATCACAACATGAACGATTTGATTGGTGACTTGTCGATCAGGAGAAAGCCTGCAAATAACTATATATTTCGAGTCCCGACGAAAACGATCAGCCTCAACCCACTTGGGGCTGTTTCATCATGGAGGCTGAATATACCGACCGTTGTGCCAAATATAACTTCTTTGCTCACCCTGGCGTTAAAGTCGCCAAGCACGATTTTGTCATCGTGGAAGGCAGCTCTCTTAGGTGCGCTCCAAGCACTCATACAAGACATCTTTGGTCACATCGTCTTTCTCTTTCGTCGGGGCATAGGCGCAAATCAGCGATATGTTGAAGAATTTCGCTTTAATGCGGATTATAGACGTTCATCTACTGGGGTGAATGCCATGGCTCGGCGACGGAGTCTCTCTTGCTCCACGAAACCCACACCGAATTTGTGCTTTTTTACATGACAACTGTAGTAGTTGTCTCGTCCATTGCACTTCCTAGACGGCGGTCATTTCAGTCTTTACACTAACGAGGACATCAACCAGCTGGAAAGCAGCACCTTCACAATTAAGGCACCGTTTGTCCTGGTCGTCAACAAAAGGGGGTCTCTGCCGCTGTTGTTTCATTTTTATTGGGAGCGCTTTTTACGTGGCGGATCCCAAACCTAGCGCCGAAGTCCGGAAATGCTTGAGGCACATGTAAAATAATCGTTTCTGGCAACTGCCAAATAAATGGCGCTCAGAGAACTTTCCTCACTTGCTTGGGATTCCGTTTTCAATATTTTCTGTGATTCCTAGCTGTCCATCCAAAATGGGTTTCTCCCAAAATTTAATATTTGAGTCCTACTAATGGATGAATTTATCTGCAAACTATTCTCGCAGTCACAATATGGTTTTATTAACATTTAATGTGAAATGAGGCTCTAAACTTTATAAGCTGTTAACTAAGAGATTCACCGTTGATGTCCGTGGACATTTTTGTAAATCTGAATTAAGTCGTTGACCTGTTTCATTAACATCTCTGTATCGCTACTCTCCTTCAAATAAAATCTATTCGAGCTCCAGTGAATAATCCTTTCTAATAAGGAAAGACCTCAATTCGCGGTGCTCTAAAGTTATAACCCATTTATGTTTTGATTTTATTTAATAAGGTTAGCATTATCATATCTCTCGCTTCAGCTGAGGCAATCTATACTTAGAGTTACCACTTGGACAGCTTATAACGCCGATCTGTTGGCTCCAAAATCCACAAGCGCTTTGAGCCGATTACGAATTTGTTGAGTCTGCCAATGTCAATTTCAGCTAAGTATGTCTCCTGGTTCACCGTAGGTATGATTGCCCAGATATTTTAGTTTCAGTTTTACAAAGAAATAAATGTTTCCACCTCACCTTCTTCCATAAAAATTTAAAAATTTGCGGCCGACTACAGTTTTAACCTCCAGCAGGAACCTACGATTGCGACAAGATGTGCTATGGTAAGCGCAGCAGTTCAGAAGATCTTCTACGTTTTGTTCTATGTCAGAAGAATCTCGCATTCGCACAGGAGCTGGTCGTCGATCATCATCTGCTAAGCATACGGAAGATCCATGGCTCCAGTGCTAGAATGCAAGATGATAACGTTAACTCGTTCCGACTCTGACGTGAGCCGGCGAGTCCAACTTTAAGTTTGCAAAGTTAATAAAGACTACAAAAATGTGATTTGTCATGTTTTGTAGGTATTGTGCAATATTTTGGAATGTATTATAGGTTAGTATCAGATCAAAATTTTAACAAAGTACTTTCGGTCCATATGATCTAGACGACTTGCAGCATGTCTTTAGTAGTTAAAATCCATCGAGATATGAACGAATATTAATGTTCAAACATAAATCGTTCCAAACCAAGTTTGTGTTTTGAAACCCTTATAGTTTTCTATCGGATATGGGGTTCTGTGAGGTTCAAGTGACTTATCTCTCGAGTACTCCCTAACTGAATTACTTCGAAAAAGTTTTGAAAAATATTTGTTTTACCATAAAATACATATCTGTATCATATTCTACTCCATCAAAAAACTTACTCACTTCAGTGTTCTCTTTAAATTATTTTATTTCACATCCTTAGTTTAGTTTTTCAAAAATTTCTTCTTTCATTCTTCGTTCAGTTAGAAATCACTGTGCTTTTGTGCCGCATTGACGTAGGAAGATAGTTGTAGTGTATGCTGGACAGAGTAGAGTGATAGCGGCAGAGAAAGTTCATTAGAAATTCGAACTATGGAATATGGACGTAACAAAGGTGTTCACATCTGCCATAACAATGACGTTTGTTGCTTTAACGGTGCTGATGCTATCAAGTTTCTCCGCAATTTTTTAAGCTCCACCGGCCATTATCGATACCTAGTTAGATACTTAGTATTTGAGGAATCTCTACCATTATGCAACGTGACAGTGACAGCAAACGTGAAGGGTGTTTGTTACGTAGCTGCAAATAAATGTAACGGGCTTTGGTGCTGGCACATACATACATAACACATGACAGAACATATCTATAGAGAGCTACATGTTGGTTACCGATCTTAATGAGCATTGTGTTATGAAAGAGTTGCCCAAGCACACACTCCTAGAAAGGCTGTTGTGGACATGTAGTGGATACATATGTGTGTACAAGGTTTTTTGAATGAAAAATTTCAGTTTTGCGCTGTGACTATCAGTTGCATGTACTGTCTATATTGGTCACACATTACTTCCGTAATTAGTGTTGGCGATGCTTAATTGGAAACCAGCGTCATGTGGACCTTGTTTTTAGTCACATTGGAGAGCAAGTTTTTCCGCTGATTGGTATGAGAAAACTTTGAGCAGCCTGAAATGCTTATTTTGATTACATATTTGGGATCGTTTTTACTTTCGATAGATGGCCCTATTCATTTTGGTCCTCCAAATATCAAAGTCTATTCTGACACTCTTCTCTTGCTTCAAAGCGCTACTGATTACTCTGTGATCATTTTTTGTCTCCTAATTTTTATGTGAGATTCATTGGTGCTGCCCGTATTCTAGTAATGTTTAAAGAAGATTTTCATCCAGGTTTTGGACGGCAAGGTTATCGAAAGTGATTGAATACAATGAATGAAAACTTGGCCCGATGACGAGTTTCCGGACACCACCCTAGGAAAATCAACCATCTAAGATTGGTATGCTAAGTTTAGACGAAGTGAAATATTCACCGAATAAAGTGAACGCAGTGGACTCCCAAAGGATGTCGTTACCGACGAAAACATCAAAAAAGTCCACAAAGTATTTTAGATAACCTTAAAGTGAAGTTGTTCGAGTTAGCAGACATCCTTCAGATATCAGTCGAAAGTATACTACATCATATCATTCATGAATATTTGGATAAGATACAGTTCTGTGCAAAGTGAGTTCCGCACGAGCTCTTTTTTGACCAAAAGCAACGCAGAGTTGATGATTCCGAGCGGTGTTTGGAGAAGTTTAGGCCTAATAAACACAGGCTTTTGAGTCGATATGTAACAATGGATGAAGTATGATTCCATAATTTTATTCCGAAGTCCAAACAACAGTCATCTGAGGGGACGGCACAGGATTAACCCACTGCAAAGTGTGGAAAAACACAAGAGTCGTCAGGCTTAATTCTGTTTACCGACGCGGATGTGTATTGCACTGTCTTCATCTTATGCCACAAAAGTTAACACAATTGGTTCACAAATTTCTAGTTAGCGATCGCTGAGCTTCTACGCTTCGCTTTCCACACCATTTTACCAGCGACCTCGCTCTGTTTCACGCTCCTCATTTCTCAGATGTACCTTACTGCAATTACAGTGCTCATATACTGGTCTCTTTCAACAGCCGCTGCAAGTAATATGATTGGGCATGCAAGTCAACTGTTGCATGAAATAAAGTCGACACATAAATTGGTATTGAATGGTCCACATAAAACTCAACCACCAACTAACGGCGCATGCGTCTGGCTGCTCCATGCACCAGCGCCGCTTAAAAGCCATTACTTCACAGCCTTTTCGGGGACTCTGTATGAGTACACTTTGGTACTTCTTCGTGTTATTGCTGTTGTTGTTGTTGTTGTTGAATGAGCATCATAAAAGCCTGCTTGTCGCCTTTCAGTGCCAATTAGAAATGTTGATTGCAAGTAAAACTCACTTACACCGCAGATGTTATTGTGTCTGTGTGTGTGTTTGTGGCATGTTGCATGTTGTAAAGGACCGCTACAAACTCTGAAATCGTTTACTTTGGCAAAGGGATAAAAGTCGTATGGCATGCAAAACGAAACACGATGGTAAATGAAGCCAATTAGTAGCGCACGACGAAAAATAAACAGAAGCGATGGCCAGGGGAATGTGACAACAAATTCAACTCATACCCGCCGAATAGAGTGTACCTACATGTTGGTGGGGATGTGCACACGAGGTCTGTACGATAATGACTTAGCCTCACGACTAGTTAGCGCCACTGCCGCAGCAGGAGCTTACTATCCAGTAGTGCCCCGTGCACAAAATTTCATCTAAAACAAACTGATAGTTTAATTTAGAAGACATTTGGAAGAGGTCTTGCCTACGATGAGCAGAATCGGGCGATGATTCGATTCTCATTTTTGAAATGGAAATCGCTCAAACTACGGTAACTTTTCCCCTTTGAGCGACCGTCGAAAGTTGACCTTCGGAGAATTCGGTTTTTGATGAATCATTCCCCAGTGCCCCGAAAACCACTATTAAGGAGAATAAAGTGACAAAATTCCAGGATCTCGTATTGATGGACTGTCGAGTGAACATGCGCAAGGTAGCTAAAACAGTAGGTATCTTATGAGAAGGCTGTCGCCGCGACGTATTCCCTGTTTGCTCATTCTAGGCAACAAGCGCTACCATGAGTTCACTTCAAAGCTTAAAGTCTTAAACTTAAAGGGTTATTTTAAAGGTTTTTTGTGTCGTTTCGTGATCGCCGACGTAGCGTAGGCACATAAAGACCATGAAAAAGTCGAAAGAGTTTACTTCATCTAGCTTGGGTCCACTCGTGCACACTAAAGAAATGGGAAAATCGAACCAGTGTACTTCATCCAACGTGGGTTGCCTGATACACACTAAAGACAATGGGAAAATCGAAACAGTGGACTTTATCTAGCTTGGGTTCACTGGTGCACACTAAAGACCATGGAAAAATCAAAACAGGGAGCTTCCTCTAAAGTAGATTCACTGGTACACACTAAAGGTCTTGGAAACACATTGAATAATTTAAACAGGGGTCTTCATTCGACGTAATTGCTTCGAAGAAGGCCAAAACGTACCTGTCGACTGGAGAGATCATGATCACTATATTCTAGGCATCAAAAGATGTCATCTACTTGGCCTACTTCGAGAAGAGGAAAATGACGGCAAAGCTCTACGATACCGACCCTTGTTGGCGCAGACAAAAGAGCTATTCCATAATGACAAAGGCACCGGTTACACTTCACAGCCATCCAGCTCGTCGAAATTGGCTACGAACTGCTGTCCCATACACTGTATGTTCCATATTTCTCACTCTTCGAATTCTCTTCGATTCCACTGAGAGTGACAGTTAAAGTAATTTATATCAAATATCGTCTTCTAAGAGACCTACTTTGAACACCGACAGTAAACCTTTTTTCAGACAGATTTACGAAGTTGTATAATTTCTTAGTAAGATGTATCGAGCTCAACTGAGACTATATTTAGAAGTAGTTCGACTTTTTTTCGAATCCTTTTTTTAGGCTATATAATTATTGAACCACCCTCGTATGTATTTGTGTACTAAGTCTTACTCGCAAAATGCGCTGATGTATGATAGTATCCGCTGGGGAAAGAGAGCGAGAGCTGCGAGGGTAGCATGGAGGGACAGCAGGCGGCAGCGCTCGATGGTTGCGCAGCATAAAGCGCTTCTCAATGTAGCAATTAATGCGCTTCGCTGCACTAACAACATCAATGAGAAAAGTAAACAAGAAGAAAGCCTGCCTGCCTGCCTGACTGCCGAACGTTGTTGGCAATCGCTTGAAATAGCTGGCAAAGTTAATGCTAATGCGAGCGCGTTTGGCACTTCGGTTGGCGGCAGCGAGGTGGCGCCATGAATAGCTGAAAAAGTGCATTGACATCATTCATAGCGGGACTTTTTGTAGCACCTGTTTGTCGGCGCGTGGAGCACATATACATATATATATATATATATATGTAGGTGAGTGTTTGTGTATGTGTGTTAGTGTGGGTGCGTCTGTGTTTTTACGGGCAGCAAAATTAAATGTCATTGAAATTTAATTGGCGTAATAATCAGCAGCTGTGAGCGGCGGCAGTCGTCAGCAGCGTTCAGCACATAATTATATAACCGTTAGCCGATTTACATGTATAATCCTTACCAAGCATCGCATTATTCATATTACTTAAACAAAGAGCGCTTTGAATTTGTACAGCAATTGAACTGGTTAAGAAAGCTGAATGTGAAAATAAGTAAGGTGAAACCAAATGCATACGAAATCGAATATAAAGCACCACTGCAAATGAAACCCATTCGTCGAAATATTTTTTTTTTTCTGGGTTGGTATGACTGTTAGTGACATCTGTGTCAAATGTCACATCAAAATAATCATTAGTGTTTGGTATACGCTTGTCTTTCGGAAGTACACTCGGAGAATTTTTTGATGAGCGAAATTATTCAACAAAGAAGGTCCATTAAATTTTGTGTGCGGAATCAAATTTCTGGAGCCGAAACATTCAAAATTTTGGAAATGGCCTACGGCGATTATTTTTTGTCGCAAGCAAGTGTTTCTCATTGGTACGAAGAAGGTTGAGAACGTGTTTACGTCGAACCACGTCCTGGCCATTAACATCAACTGATGATCAACACTTCAATAAAATAACGGAATAGTTGCTTGAGAATTGACGATTAACAATTAGAGGTTTCACTGGCATCGTTGGAATATCGGAATATCGGGAAAACCATTTTGAAATATTATTTGAATGAAAGCACGATTGGTTTCAAAATCACTAAAGCTTTTCGAAAAACAGCGTCACGTTAACGTTTGAGTAACAATGCTTTATGACTACCAGGACATCATGAAACGTATTATTACTGGCGATGAGTCTTGGATCTGTGTTTACTACCCCGAAACAAACTATTAGTCAGAATATCGGTGCTAAAGTGAGCCGCAGCCGAGAAAACCATGTCAAAAATCAAGGTTACGTTCACTGTTTTCTTCGATTATCGAGGTGTGGTGAACTCCGAATTCCCTCCAACCGGTCAAACTGTCAACGAGGAATACTCTATGAATATTATGGGCCATTTACGAGTAGCCCTTCGCCCTGGATTATGGGTCGACAATTCTTGGTTTTTGCACTGCGATAATGCACCGCCGCATACTGCATTGATTTTCCTGAGTTTTTGGCCAAAGTTTCAGCCAATATCTTGCCGTAACCACCACATTCACCTGACTTAGCTTCATCTGACTTCCGGCTATTCAGCAAACTGAAACGACGGCTTCGGGAATAACGTTTCGAGGCAATTTAAGGCATTAAACGTGACTTCCTATATGTATACGTACAGTTTCGAGTATGGTGGCGGCCGGACGAATGGTTAAAAGTAGAATTTAAACACAAATATTTTATGGAAAAAAGGATCCCACTGTTAAGACAATGGAAATGAAAAAGGTTAATATAGGTTGGTAGAGAGTTTTCATAAAGTTGATTGCGGTTCTGTCACTAGAACGGTTAGAACACAAATGCTTTGTGGCAGCATAAAAAGCTATTACCTATTGATCACTCTGGTAGGTGGCGAAATTTGCCTTGAGCTCACTTACAGCATGCTCAAAACAAGTGAGGGTGCAATGAGCATGAGCCTTTTACAATATATATTTCCACCTCGATAACTGCGGAATGAGAAAGGGTAAGAGTTCATTTGTCTTTTTGTGGTTGATTACTGGACTGTTAAGCCTCAGGACAGCTCAGCAAGTGTTGGTCAACTAGCAACGGCTGTGTAGACGCAAAGTTGCTTCTGTCCTAGGGTAAAATGTAAGAGGTCTAGAGATATTCACTCTCAGCAAAGTTCAACTTCCAATGATTGTAGAAATGTAAAAGAGTTTTCATCTGGATTCACAAAGCACTAAGTATAGTATGTGATCCCTCACGTCGTGTGGAGAGTTCAGTCATCCAACCTAACCTTAACCTAACAAGACCGTCCTGCTAACCAGGTTTTTTCAATTGCATACCAACCTTCGTATAATATACTTTCTCTGCCCGATGCACATATTTGCGGAAAATATCGAAATCGCATTTAAATTGGTAACCTCTTTCTCACAAGCAAAGTAACCCAACATTTCATTAATGTAAACAATTAACTTGATTAGAAACTCCCACAGTACCGTAAGTGTGCTTCCCTACACTCTCGACTGCCTTCAATTTACGACATACTTAAGTCATAAATAAAACAACAATTCTTGAAGTAAGGAGTAGCGGTATCGGCTGTTGTCCATCTTCATCATTTTCTGTAGATTATTACAAATACCTTTATTATTTTCGACTTATTATTGTGTAAACTCCAAACCCCCACCATTTAGGGTATAGTAATATCTTTACTGCGCTCTCGAAATCAAGTCAAATGCTTGGGATATCATCAGCTACTCGGAAATTACAGCGAAGGCGTATCATGACAGGCCGACAAGCCGTCTGAGAGCGCGCTGTTGTTGCTCGGCTGAAGTTTTATGCACGCCTGCCAGCCACTTTAAGTGCAATTTTTATGCGATTTCAATCAATGGCGCAAAAGTTTCCATTTCAACTGTTTTATTGCCAGCGAAAACAATCGAAAATGGCGCCGCCTCAAATGGTACAAATAAAAATCCAGTTAATAACTTTGACGGCGCAATTTAGAGGCGCACGAAACTAAATTTAGCAATTCGATGTTGTATATTAATACAAAGTTTGTGGCAGTTATTTACGACAGACACGCGACGAATCGAAGTATTATATTTTTGAACACATGAAAATTGATTTGTGCTAATAACGGTATATAAATACATGAGTATGAGGTTGAACAGTGTTGTGTAGGCTTAAGTAAATACTTAAATAAACATGCCGAACTTTGTAAGGGCTGAGATGGAACGAAAAGGTGTTGATTGATGGCTTAGTACTTTAAGCCTTAGGCAAGCTTTTACCGATATGAAAATGTGGACAAATATTTTCGAAATAGTTTTGAGCTAAATATTTTTGTACTTGTCTCTGAATCGACTGGTATTAGACTTTTCACTACAGATGTCTGTATGTATGGACCCAAAAGTCCCAGTTGTTGTACTGTATTTCCGAAGATATAATTAGAGTGAATTGCTATTTTCTATTATTATCTCAATCTCTGTTCCTGTCTCAGTCTCAACCACAGTTTCTGTCTCATTTTCAGTCTTTGTCTGTGAGTTACACTCAGTCTCTGTCCTTTTTCTGTCTCAATCTCTCAGTTTCAGTCTCAATCTCTATCTCAATCTCAATCTCAATCTCAATCTCAATCTCAATCTCAATCTCAAGCTCAATCTCAATCTTAATCTTCATCTCAAACTCAAACTCAATAATCGTCTCAGTCCAAGCCTCATCTTAGTCTGCCTCTGCTTATGTTCCTGTCTCTGTTTCAATCTCAGCCTCAACCTCAGTCCAAGTCTCAACCCTAATCTTAATCTCTATCTTAAACTTAGCTTCAGTACAAGTCTCAGTCTCAGCTTTAGTCCAGTTTTATCTTAGTCTCTGCCTCTGTTTCTGAGCCTGCCTCTGACCATGATCCTGCCTCTGCTTCTGTCTCAGTCTCAGCCTCAGTTTCTGCCTCTATTCTATCAATCTGTCCATGTCTCAGTTTCAATCTCAAACTCAATCTCAGCCTCAATCCATTTATCAGTCCATGTCTCAGCCTAAGTCTTTGCCTCTGTATTTGAGTCTTCCTATGTCTATGCATCTATCCCTGCATCTCAGTATTAGCCCTAGGCACAGCCTCAGTATCAGCCTCTGTCTCTGTGTTTGCCTCAGTCTCTGTCTCTGTCTCTGTCTCTGTCTCTGTCTCTGTCTCTGTCTCTGTCTCTGTCTCTGTCTCTGTCTCTGTCTCTGTCTCTGTCTCTGTCTCTGTCTCTGTCTCTGTCTCTGTCTCTGTCTCTGTCTCTGTCTCTGTCTCTGTCTCTGTCTCTGTCTCTGTCTCTGTCTCTGTCTCTGTCTCTGTCTCTGTCTCTGTCTCTGTATCTGTCTCTGTCTCTGTATCTGTCTCTGTCTCTGTCTCTGTCTCTGTCTCTGTCCCTGTCTCTGCTCTGTTTCTGTCTCTGTCTTTGTCTCTGTCTCTGACTCTGTCTCTGTCTCTGTCTCTGTCTCTGCCTCTGTCTCTGTCTCTGTCTCTGTCTCTGCCTCTGTCTCTATCTCTGTTTCTGTCTCTGTCTCTGCCACTCTCTCTATATCGGAGGAAAAAAGTTATAAGCGCGCTTCCTATGTTCTGTTTTCATTATATTTCCCTTAAAAATCATTTAATAATTGATTTTTTTGGGAAAGTTAAGCTTCTGTTGTAATTTATGATTTATTAAAGAAATAAAAAATGGCATGTGTATGTATTATAATATTGGAGAAATGTTTCAAAATCTGCCTTGTCTTCGTTTGACGTCTGCCGGGCGGTTCTTTTGTTCTCCAGCATAAAGAAGAGTCACCAATTACGGCGCATTAAGTCCCTGCCATGGCAATAAATCGGCTTAAATTCATGTGCACACAGTGTAGTATATTTGTATGTATGTGTACATTTCGTACAGTCTTGCGAGTTCGCATAAGTAATTGGCATAGTAGCCGAATGTGCAACAGATTTTCGACTTAAGCATTCTCTCTTTAAGTTCAACGCACAAAAGTTAATTTATTTTTTCCATTATCTTTTCGACTCTTTTTGTTGATTTATACGAAATATTTATTTGGTAAGTTATGTCATATAGGGTGAGCAATCTTTTGCCAGATTGGAAATACTTTTAATTATGAAATATTTCACATTTGTTAACTGAATTCGATTGGAATCTCGGACGGATCAGTGAAAACCATTTTGAATATTTAAAAGATTTGTTAGCTGACTTCAATTGATATATTTTACAGACTAAAGGTCACTTTCGGTGCCACAAGACCGTTGAACTCAACGATTTTCATTTTAAACATAAACTAAATCATCCACGAATGCCAGGTTTGAACATCAACTCCCATCTAATGTATAAATGACGCATACTTTTCGCGGATCTGGTATATTACCTAAAGGATTGTGCTTGGTATGGATTGCAGAATACAGTGGTCTGACGCACAGTTTGACGTATTTGGCAGGTGGCAACTCTATTTCAAATTATGTTCAAATTAGTTCCCCTCGGAATATATTGCGGGAGACTTTTTTAAATTCTTTATGTTTGGCTTACGTTTAGTAAATACTTGCTTTTAGGTGGCAACAACTGTATAATACCATTAACACAAATATATTAGCAGTACAACCTAATCGAATACTTTGGTAATATTTTTCTGAACACAAAAAGTCTGATTTGTAAAACTTTTGTATAAATTCAGTTGTAGTTTTCTCCTGGTGGCAACTCTGTTCCGAAAACGTTCAACTGATAATTTCTTCATTTTTTTCCTTATTTTAGGTACATAATTTTTTTCGGCAAGTGGCAAGTCTACCAAATATGAAGTCTATAAACTTAATCTGTAATTATAACTAACAGTTTCCACTTCATTCTTGATGTCTAAATTTATATTTTTTTATAAACTTGTTTTATTTTTCCTAATTGGCAACTCTGTTCCAAAGCATTTGTGAAAAGTGTATGCCTAAAGGTCGCTTTGAAATATTTATTGTGTATGATATCTGATTTGAGAACATATTTTATAAATTTAGTTTAATTTTTCCTAGTTGGTAACTCTGTTCCAAAATATTTGTACTTAAAAATTTCTCTGAAATCTACTTGATCTACTTGAATGTGTTTAGGTACGTTTTTAAAAACTTACTTTTTGAAAAACTTTATCTAGTATCACTTTTTTCGATAAGTGGCAACTCTCCCAAAAATTAGTTCTTTAAACTAAATCTGTAATTATATTTAGCAGTTCCTACTCATGATTCAGCATGTCTAATTTGAGAATTTTTGCTTTATAAATTTAGTTTTATTTTTCCTAGTTGGTAACTCTGTTGCGAAAAATTTTCCAAATGTAAATACTTAAAGCTCGCTTTGAAGACTGTGTCTTAAGGTAGATTTTTAAAAGCTTTGCTTAATATTAATTTTTATCAATAAATGGCAACTCTAAAACCAAATATATTAACTACATCTTTGATTATAGTTAATAATAACATTTCCATCTATGAGTATAAATAATGTCTGACTTATTTTTTTTTTTTATAAATTTAGTTTATTTTTCGAGTTGGCAACTCTGTTCCGAAAAATGTGTAAATAAAATTTCGTCAAAAGCTGCTTAAAGGTGTTTAGGCACATTTTTAAAAACTTTTCTTAGTATTAATTTTTATCAATAGGTGGCAACTCTAAAACTAAATATATTAACTAAATATTTAATTATCATTAATAATAATACGTCCCGCTTGAGTTCAGATGTTTGATTTAACATATTTGTTTTTTTTTTATATAGTTTTAGTTTTCTCAGGATGGCAACGCTGTTTTGTAAAATTTCCAAATAAAAATAGCATCAAAAGCTGCCTAAAGGCCGCTTCGTTGCCGCTTATGCTTGTGTACATTTTGAAAAAATTTACTTAGCATCAATTTTTAGCAATAGGTGGCAGCTCTATCACACAATTTGATCTATATTATTAATAATAACAGTTTCGGCTCACGTTATAATTTCTTTCGTCGAATATAGACCAATTCTTAGCTTCAGAACCATCATTTGAAGAACCGTCTACATTTTCAAGTCCATAAAAAACCGCGAATATGTTTATTTTAGGGCAAATATTTTAGCGTTAGAATGTTAGATTTCTCATGTTAACAACATATAGCACTCTTAAAGCACAGAGCCCTAGTTTTTCCGATTTGACATGCATATAATTTGTTGTTGTTAAGCCTTTTAATTCATACACTTATTTATATTTCTTTCTTTCTAACTTATAGGTTCCAGCAGAACTGTTCAACGAAACGTGAAATAATTCCTTTACCACTTTACATAATATCAATACACGTATCATTGTATTACATGAAAACCACGAGCCACCACTATAAAAAATGGAAGAAAAAGGAGTCTCCAACCGACCAACAGGTAATTGTTGGCATCACTTTCATACAATTTATTGTACACGTTAACAGTAAACAACCTCCAAGTATACCCGAGACATTAATAAAGCACTGTGAGGTGAGCCGAAAAAACCGACCGGACAGCGCAAAATACGTAAGGGATCAAACACTTGCAAATTGAGAATAATAAATAGACTGTGTGTCGCTCCGCAGTGAACCGTATCCTATTGACTTAATGATGAGGTTTCGAAAAAGATTTACTTTTATTGAGCTATTGACTAAGACAATATATGCGTTTGAGCTTACAGTACACACCTACACTACATACATATATGCTGATTATAATATACGCTGCCGCAAAATGAGCTTTTTCAACACAAACTCAGTAATGTAACATTAAGAGGTGGTATTAGTTATTGAACTATCAGTTGTTTCTACATATGGGGATTTTTGCTGAGATTGCTGTTGTCAAATATGATATCTTATAACTTATCCCTCCATTAAGCTTTATGAAGACCATTTTTTAGTAAATTTTTTCACCTCGTTTTTAGCACAGCCGGCCTTATCTTGTCAATAATTCGGCACTTTTAGGCACAGGTACACAATGGGCTAGTCATGGCTGCTTCATAAGCAAAGATGATTAACCTGTTATAATCAAAATCTAAAGAATCTAATATTATATTTAGATATATTTTAGGAACAGACTTGCTTTTTGGTTCAGACATATAAACTTATTTTCAATATAGACTTGATATCACAAAATTACGAGGCAGTTGCTTATTAAGTTTATCATCTTCATCTTTAAGCTTAACGAAGTATGGGCTGGTATTACTACTGAAACTTTCAGGTGGGCTGTAGTGTATGTAGGACTAGTAGTTTACCAGACAAGCTCTCTTTTATTGGAGATTCCAAATGTATACAGGTCCTTTTCCATCGGATCTCTCCAACGAAGTGGATTTTTTTCTTTTCCTCTGCTCCCCCCGGCGGGTAGTGCGTCAAGTACTCTCAGAGCTGAAGTATTTTCATCCATTCGGAGGACATGACTTAGCCAGCGTAGCCGCAGATTCTAATTCGCTGAACGATGTCAATGTGGCGTTTATCTCGAAAAGCTTATCGTTCCTTCGAATCCGATATTCGCCGTTGCCAATGCGCGAAGTGCCATACATCTTCTGCAGAACCTTTCTCTCGAAAACTCGTAACGGCGACTCATCTGATGTTGTCATCGTCCATGCCTCTGTACCATTAAGCAGGATGGAAATAGTGAGTGACTTACAGTGTTTGGTGATTGTTCGTCGAGAGTGGACTTAACTTCTCAATTGTCTGCTCAGTTCGCCTTACACTCGTTCACTACCAGACCCATTTGTTTCGCTTACTTATCCAGCCTGAAAAAACAGAACTAACGGCGCGGTTATTGAGGTCAATGATACCAATATTATCGGCATTTGTACCTTCTTTATTTATACTGTATACCGGTCAATATGCAAAACATCTGAGCCAAATTAAATGGGCATCTCTTCTGGACCAAAATGTGACCTGGTAGTGAAAATAGATGAAATTGCTTAACATAGTTTTAGTTCTGATCTATGCCGCGTCTACCAAGCGGAGGTGACTGCTATAAAGGTAGCAGTAGACCTGCTGCTTCAGTGCGCAGCATCCTTTAGAGTTTTGACTATTCACAGCTCAACGAATGTGAACTCAACTCACCAGTGAGGGGATTATAGACTAATTATCTCTACAAACGGATTATTTTATGATTAGACTGATTTGGGTGTCTGGCTACATCGGTATTGAAGGGAAATTTAGGACTGAAGGCCTTACTAGGACAGGTACTTCAGTCTCAATAATTGCAGAGTGGGAATAAGTAAGAGCGCTGTTGGCTTCTTTTGATCGACTACGGGCCTCAGTCCAGCTCATCAAACATTGGTCAACTGCAACAACTGTATAGTCGCAAGGTACTTCTGACCCAGAGTAAATAGCAAGAGGTCTATGGAACTCTTCACTCTTAGCCAGTTCCCCATTTAAATGCTTGTTGGAGTCTTAACTGGCACTGTTCGAAACGGATTGCTGTCGTAAGATGTCAGCAACATTTGTTTGGAAGAAGATAACATTGCATCATCTCAACACTTCCTCCTCAAATATTCCGCCTTTGCCAGACTAAGGCAAAAATACCTCGCATCTCATACCTTTCCAGGTGGAACAGCGGAAATAGAAGTAAAACACCTAAGCAGCTTTGTGAAAGGTTCAGGTTCAGAGAGAACTTTGTCGAGAGCTAATGTTACAGTACAGGAGTTGCCATATGACTTCAACAAAGACTGTACATAACAGTCTTAGTGCGATCCTCCGTCAGAGTACATAAACTGACGTCTCTGCGCCACTTCTCACTTATGCAACTCCATATTTACCCAGCACTGCATTTTAAAAGCAGGACAACATTAACAGCCCCCAACATGAAAATACTTACCAAAATAATACATACTTCAAAGCTCCGTGCCACCGAGCAACGCTGACTGCAGTAGCCTCCACCGTTTGGGTGCTTCAAATATTGTACATTTCAGTCAACAAACAAATTGCCACCCTTGTCCTTATTGCATTGTTGTTGTGTTGCATTAGTAATAACTGATATTAGGCCATCAGTGTACAAAATGGTATTTCAGCTGCCACACCATGTACATCCGTGCATTCAAGAAAGGCATAAATACACACAAACATGCTTGTATGGTACATATGTAGACACGTGGTAATATAATAGTTGCTATCGGATGTGAATGGCAATGTCAGCATTTGACAGCAAACAGATGGAATTTGCTCCACAATAAACAAATGAGGCTAGTTATTTGGATTTATTGGTCCTTATGCAAGGATATGACAGGAAAAATAAGTGTAGAGATTTGAGCATTGGCATTGAGTCATTTACATAAATATTAAGGTAATTGGTAGTACGTGCTTTTATTAATGGATCTGTGTGTGTGTGTATGTGAAATATTACTTCCAAGAGTATATCTTTCTTGCTTTGTTATCTATTATTGGAAAAGCAATATTTATGTAACGGCAGATCGAATATTCATTTTTGCAGTAAGATGGCAATCATTTTTGAATACAGTGCCCTTATCTCTGAGAATGGAGGGACTTCTTGAAATGCTAATAAACAACTCTTTGAGAAAGCTTGCAGAAATAAATCAACCGGCAACTGAGACTGTAAAAGATAGGACTTGCAATAAATAAGTCGGAAGTTCAGAAGGCCATGAATATTTCATAGAAATCTTCTTGAAAAAATTTAAAGATATGTCATGAAAACCCAAGATTCAAAAGTGTTTTGGATTCTTAGAATTATCTTATTGCTTGAACTTAACTATCAACTGAGAAGGACATGGCTACACTTAGAATCTCCAATTGGCGTCATACAGCGGAAAGGATGAACGACTGGCGCACTGTTAAAAACTCGACTATAACCGCATAAGCGGTGTCTACGCCGATAAATAATAAGTAGAAGAAGAACTATCAACTCATTCAAACTCTTTTTAGTCCCCAAGGCAGATCTGTGTCAAAGATTCGCAACTCTAATGCTCGGAGAATATATGCTTTGCAGTTCAAGGGACTGAATTAGGTGTTAAAGTTAGAGATTATGTTGCTTTTAAA
This sequence comes from Bactrocera tryoni, assembly GCF_016617805.1. NCBI lineage: Eukaryota > Metazoa > Arthropoda > Insecta > Diptera > Tephritidae > Bactrocera > Bactrocera tryoni. The sequence goes on from NC_052500.1 coordinate 25,694,923, forward strand.
GTCTACCAAAGCCGTTGTCGTCTTGCATGAGAATACTTCAGCCGAAATTAAACTAAATCTCCTTCTGGCATTACTAAAGTATCAATAAGTCAACAAGTATAATCTAAACTAACCTTAACAGAGCACTAAGGGTTTCTGTTCATGAATCGCTGGATACGAAAATTGTTAGTGATATTGCAAAGATTTGGAGGCAGCTTTTGATTGAGATATTGCTGATGATATTAGAGCTCTCAATTAACGGCCATGGTAGGATGCTAGATCTGCTCGTAAAACTTTATTAACGGAGTCGCCAGATGATAGCTTTTGTATACGACGTACCTGTTACGCTTAAATACTATCTAAAACTTACTCAAAGGAATCTGAACTTGTTGACAAACAGTAATCTCTGTATGTCCTCTTAGAAGTTCGGAATAAGACCAAATTAGTTTTGTTCTCGCCGAAGGAGGCATTGTCTTCAGCTAGGTGACCTTTAAAAATTTCACATTTCAAAATTAGTTGTTAAAATTATAATATTTTAGATGGAAATCGAAAATATCACCTTTGCTACAAAGCTTGAGCAGTTACAACGACCTGCTTTCAATGGTATTTACAGTGACGTATAAACTATATCAACTACTTCGTAAAGTACGCCGCTTTGTAGCCTTTTTTCAGATTGAGCAAACTTAAATAGGTCCTTAGCAACTAATACTACATTTCTGGTTTTCCGTTTACTGCACTACGAAGCTAACTATTGGATGTCTTTTTTCTGAGATCATATCTGCCAGAGATGTATGATCAGGATAAAATTATTAGAGCTAACTAAATATGTCACCTTACCGCATTTGTAACGAGTTTCAGAATCTACTCGTAAACCATCGTTGCAAGTTTTGACGGAATCGATTATTCTTCTTACTCTTGTCCTTACCACTGCACATTATAAAACTTCCCTTAGCATTAGTTTTTCTTGAAACCCATGATCCTTTACAAGAATTGTCAGTTTGACGATGGAATTTGTTGTCATACCTTGAAATGTCGGAGAGCGCAAAAAAAATGTAATGATTAGTGTTACGAGCTGAGTCGACTTAGCCATCTCCGTCTGTCTGCCTGTATATACATATGCTAACTTGTTCCTCAGTTATTGAAGTATCGACTAGAAATTTTGCACATATTCTTTTCTCCTGAAGAAGCTGCGCATTTATCGGAGTCGTCCATATCGGACCACTAAGACATATAGCTGCCGTACAAACTGAAGATAGCATTCAAGTGCTTGTATACAAACTTTTTCATTTGAGGAAATATCTTAAAAAATTGTCACAGGTTAAGGCCTAAGACTGTGGTGCAGTTGTTGAGTTCGGGCCATTGTAGCAAACTTGTATAGCTACCATAAAATTCAGAAAATATATAGTCCCTCGGCCTATCATAGTAAAACACATTTTCTTTGCAAAATTCGTTTTTTTTTTACAACAATATAATTCCCCTCAATGGTGATACAACGATTATAGCGACTGTTCAGCTTTTCGTTACCATTTTTGTAGCACAATTTGTGTTTTGCTTCAAAATAGACCTCTGTTTCGGCGATCACCTCTTCATTCCACGAAAATTTCTTCACAGCGATCATGCTTTTAAGATATGAGAACAGAAAATAGTCACTGGGGGGCAGATATGGAGAATACGGAGGCCATTCGAAGCCTAATTCAAAGAATAGGTTGTTATCGAGGTCATCCAACGAGAGGCCAAGGAATCGTGCTGCTTTGCTGGGGTCGGAGCATAGGGAGAGGGGCGTCAGATGTATAGATTTAGCTGGGCATGCAAAGAGGAGATTAATGTCATGTGGGACTCTTTGCGCGCTGCAGCTAGTCTGCTGCAGTATCTATTCGTATAACGAAGCTGTGTAAGGGTCACTCTCGATTTTCGCAACAACACGAGCTCTTCGTTTGCAATGAGTGTGGCTCTGACTCCAAGTACGCCATTCACTGAGGGAAAGTCGGTCCTCTTGATGCTCCTAAAAGGCGGTTCCAGCAGAAACTGCTTAAAAAGGAGTTCATTATGCTCCTCACTGTGCAGGTATTCGATGGGAAACATCAAGAGGCATTCCATTGTAATCCGGAATGTAATGTTCTGACATGTATGTAGCTTCCTCGTCTGCGTTTCACTGCATCCAGGTGGCCTTATTGTTGTGGCGTAGTTAAAGACCGGGCGGTCAATTGCCTTGTATGTTACCAATAACGTGTTTTTGTCTTTTCCCTGTGTGCTGCCGGCTAGTTATTTAAGAATTTTGCTGCGCCTCTGTACTTTGGCAATAAGCGCGATTCTGTGAAGAGTAAAGAAACACAGGCTATCGAATGTCACACCTAAAATCTTAAGGGTACTGACAGTCGGAATTTTAACGGCAGCGACTGAAATATTAAGGTCAGTTCTGTACTGTTTCTAACAGTTAGTGAATTTGGTTGCTGTGGGCTTAGTGGGGGAGAGTGTTAGGTTCCGTGTAGCGAGGAGCGATAGCCGTTTACTTTTTTTTTAAGTTTTAGATCATCAACTCGTCGGTGGTTTTGGTCAAAAATGTGCATGCACGAAAACCACTTTGTACAGAGCTAACTCATAGCCTATGGTGAATGATACGATGCACGCACTCACTTGATAACTCTACCAACTTCAACTTACGGTTATCCAAAAATATTTTGTGGACCTTTTTAACGCTTTCGTCGGTAACAACATCTTTTGGGTGTCACTGAATTCACCGTCTTCGGTGATCGTTTTACCACTTCTAGAATTAGCATACCAATCCTTGAATGTTGATTTTCCTGAAGTAGTATCCGGAAGCTCGTTATAAAACCAAATTTTTCCTTCAACCGTATTTTTTTCGTTCGAAAAGGCATATATTATCATCACGCGAAATTCCTTTTTATAATTTTTTAGTTTATTCAAAATTATAATTCATAAACTATTGTTCCAACAGCTGTCAAATTTATGCAAGCGCCTTTCAAAGGTTAGTGCTAACTGCAAATCATATATATTTAATTCTAGTAGCGCCATCTATGTGTCAGTTGACTTTCCATAATGGCGTATTTGTGTTGTCAATTTGGTCATGTTCGTACCATCATGAGACCTATTTAGACTCATTCGATTCACATCAAGTCCAAATCGTTTATTGTTTGTTCCTACAGAGTAAGTTAAGCGCTCTATAAGTATAGCGTTGTGATCGAACGATCATGTATTGCAGTTGTAGAGTGTTGCTCATGTGAGATTGTTTGTGAAATACTGACAACTGAAGACTTATGACTTACGAAAACTGCCAACTTTACCAAAAACAGATCACTATGACATCGAAATGACAGCGCATAATTAAAAAAATCAAATAAAAAGCAACATAAAAATATTACGAATATATGTAGGCGTTTAAAAAATATTTGCGATGCGCATTATAAACAATTAAGCGACCAAAAACGCATTTATTATAAACTTTTTGCAATCAACGCTTTTTATGCGCGCATTTATTTTATTCATTACTTCACGCATGACGTGCAAATTTTAATTGTGCCGCATTTTGTTTGTGGAAACTCAACATTTAATTAGTTTAATGCGCTTTATTTGCACACACACACACACGCACACATGTGTACACGCAGAGATTTACTACAGGCGTATTATATAATAATGTGTGAGAAGGTGCGTCAAACTGACAAACGATTCAAACGCAAATAATTTAAGCTCACGCATTGCCAAACAACAAAAAAAAAACAACTGCCAACAACAACAACAACGATAGCAGAGGAATGGTGCAAAGCATCAAGCGCGTTGGTCGTGGGCTTGCGTTGGTGCGCCTGTGCATATGCAGCGGCCGCATTCGCAAGACAAAAGCAATTAAAGCCTGTCAGCTGTGTGCAAAATGCGGCTAAAAACCATAATTGATATGTTTAAATTGTAAAATAATTGCAAAATTCAATGACGTCGCCCATAAAGTGAGCTGAATAAATATTTTATTTAGATAAACGCTCCGCAATGGCGCATGGGGTAATTGAAATAACGGCTTAAAGCCCACACGCACGCAGGCATAAAGCGCAACCACAAAACTTTGTGAAAAATTTGAAATTATTGCAACGATTATAACGGTCTACACTCACCAAACCCACAAAAAATGAAATCAATTAAAGCAGCATTGCACAGCAACAACCACGGCGGCGGAGGGCGGAGGGCGGAAGGAGTGGAACGGAAGAATTAACCGCAGACCGCATAGCAAATGCATTTTAATGCTATTGTCCAGTATTTACACACACACACACATACATATATATCTATGTGTATATATATAGTATATACGAGTGCGTGTTTGACAACCACAGTCATCACCATAATAATTCAGAAGCCAACTGATGAATTATGCATTTGCTTATAGGCAGATATGTGCACAGGCACCAATAGCAATGCAAATATACAAACACCGAGTATATACATACATACACATATACCTCAATACAAATACACACTAAAGCATTGAATTAGCTGCACAATTGGTCGTACAATGCATTGAGTTTTATTATTTGGCAATTAATGAATGGAATTGCCTTAGTTTCTATATATGACCTGGTCTACGGAAAGGAGGCTTAGGTGTCAAAAAAACAATTTTCACTTTTTAGTTGATTCGTATGGAAGTTTATTTTTAACAGCTGTTTCCCAGAAAACTAGTTTTCGCACGTTAGCTCCCTTTTCGTAGACCAGGTCACATATACATGTATATTGCTGAGCTCTGCGCAGTTTTTGATATTTGACGAAACTTGAAGACATCGTTTTTAAAATTAGATTCAGATTGCGGTTATTGAAGGAGCGTTTTGAGTAGGATCACTTATCTTTTATTCATATTCAACACTAAACCTCACTATGCCTAAGAAAACATATCCACTTAATTTCTGTAAAATTTCACATATATTGAACACAATAAACGGTTTAAAAACAGGTGGAAACTCATAAATCACTATACATTTTGACAAAAAAAGTACCAGGAAATTGTAAATGAAACGCAAAGTATTTAATTATTTATCAATATTTACCAACCACGATTTTTTCAGTCCACGAAACACACTTCAAAAGCACTTTTATTTTGGGAATGGCCTTCAGCTCCTTCAGCGAATTACTTTTTGTATCTGTTCGATCTACTGAAAACGCGTTTTACGGAGCGGCAATTTCAGTTTGGGGAACAAGAAAAAATCACATACGGTAGTGGTTTTTGGCTTTAAATTCGGCCACAATCGTGACTCGATGCCATGGTGCATTATTATCATGTAGAACCCATGAATTGTTCTCCCACAAATCCGGCCGTTTTCGGCGGTTGTTCTAACGTAAACGCCTCAATACATCCAAACGGGTAATTGCTATTCGAAATTCTTTATGGTCGAGCAATGGAACGTCTGCACCATCGCCATCTATTGGGGTATCGGGTTCACCATCACCTGGTGTTATGTTTTCACTACCATCCAGCCAGGCTGGGTAAGTGTTCTAGAAGAGTATGCTCCGGTCTTGAAAGCTTCTGTTAATCGCCGCATTTTTTCCTGGCTGTGAGTATTACCCCTGTCAAACTCGTCGTCTTCGTAATCACGCATTTTAGCCTCTCTCTTTTTTGTCTGCAAATGTGTTTCGCTTCCTTCTTCAACTCTTGATATCTATCTCATCGCACACGTGTTGTAGTTGATTTTAACGTTACGAGGTAGGCAGTCTACTTTTTCTCCACTGCGACACGACACTCCTCATTGTAGCAGCGTGCTGTCTGTTGTGATTGCAGCATCCCGACGTCGAACCATTCTTGTGTTTGTTGATCTGCGTTTTTTGCTGCACAGAGGCGGATGCGTATCTTGGCTGCAACAGAATAGTGGTCCAAGTCGATGTTAGGAACTCGGAGCGTACGCACATATAAAACACTGGAGACGTGTTTTCCGTCTATCACAACATGATCGGTCTGGTTGGTAGCATTTCGATCCGGAACAGCCATATAGCTGGTGAATTTCCTTATGCTGGAATCTAGCACTACAGATAACCATAGTTCAAGCCCCAGCAAGGTCGATCAGCCTCAAATCATTTGGTGATGCTTCCTCGTGGAGGCTTAATTTACCGACTGTTGTGCCAAAGATACCCTCCTTGCCCACTCTGGCGTTAAAGTCGCCAAGAACGATGTTGACATCGTGGCGGGGGCAGCTCCCATTGGTGCGCTCCAAGCGCTCATAGAAGACATCTTTGGTCACATCGTCTTCCTCTTCCGTCGGGACGTGGGCGCAAATCAGCGATATGTTCAAGAACTTCGCTTTGATGCGGATTGTGGCTAGATGTTTATCCACCGGGGTGAATCCCAGTACTCGGCGATGGAGTCTCTCTTCTATCACGAGTCCCACACCAAATATGCGATACTTTATATGGCCACTGTAGTAAGTGCCGCAAGGACTTACTCGTCTCTGTCCTAGTCCCATTCATCGCATTTCTTGGACTACGGTGATGTCAGCCTTTACTCTTAAGAGGACATCAACCAGCTGAGTAGCGGCACTTTCCTAATTAAGAGACCGGACATTCCAGGTGCATACCCTTAAATTGTAATTCTTAACATTGCAGGTGTCGTTTTCAAAAGAAAGGGTCACTTATCCAATGCTGTTTTTTTCTTTTTATTAGAAGTGTTTTTTCGTGGCGGGTCCCAAACCCTGCGCACAACCCTGTGGAGGGGATGTTTCGCCTTCTCACTATAGCTCGCCATCAAAAAGATGTTCTTTGGCTATTCAGAAGAGACTTGGTCTGAGACCAGAAATTGTGAACTGCTTTAGCCATATGTGAAAGAATCCTTTCTGGCCACTCCCAAGTCGTGTTGCAAAACCAAAAACCCAAAAAACCAAGTGTTGACGACCCATAATTTCGCCCTCTTTTTCCAAATAGCTTCACGCAAGCAACACATAACACTCAAATGGTATTTCTTCTTGACCATTTGGGCGGTCGGAAGGAATTCGGAGTACACCACACCTCGCCAATCGATAAAATCTTTCAAAAAAAACCTTGATTTTTGACCTGTTTTTACGTGGTTTCTTCGGCTTCCGCCCACCTTTTACTCGATTTTCGGCCAGTTGATCGTCTGTTTCCGCGTCGGCAGCATAGATCCAAATCTCATCGTCAGTAAATACAATTCATGACATCGTGTTAGTCGGCATTGTTTCACAGACGTTAACGCGACACTGTTTCTCGGAAAAATTGAGTGATCCATTCGTGAACCATTGTGTTTTCACTTTTCTCAGGCCCAGATGATATTTCACAATGGTTTTCATTAATCCTTCCAGTATTCCACTATATGTATTTGAGAATTTCAAACATATGTAAGCCTTCCTTAGGTATCATAATAGAATGGTGCTGAGTTTACAAGATTAGTTTGTTAAAAATCAAGGCCTGACAGTTAGAAAAGTATGATCGTAAAGTTTGGTTGAGAGTTCTCTGCTAATACTGTCGATTTGACTACATCTCGGCACCTCATAACTGAAACTTCACACCTTCTTCTCATTTTGGGTATCCAAAGAGTGGGAATTATAATGTACTTTAAACATATTAAAGGAAACTTTGATATTAAACTTTGAATATTTTGATGTAAAAACTTTACTTCTTTGATTATTTTATTGGCAATTTAACATGATTTGGCAAAGGCATCGACGGTATAAAACTAAATTACTACTTAATCTGATACTTAAGCATTATTGCTGCCATGCAAAAGCTTGACGGCAACTTATCACTATTGAATATAATAATTTGAATTGATGATATCGATATCGATATGCATATATTAGTGTTATACAAAATAATTACTATATTAAAGTCATAAAGTCATAATAAACACTTGCGTTCTAAAATAATGATTATTATGTAAATTGCTTATTGATTAACTCTTCCTATAAATTACGGATATGCAATTTATTCATGCGTACGGAGTATGCCTGCCAGCATAAGGCGCGGCTAAGTCAGGTTCCGGTTAAATATTATTATTTAAGGCAGCCCTCCTAATTTGAAATTTCTAACAGTAAAAACTACTTTGTTAGCACCTTCCTTCACTACTTACAAAGAATAACAAATCTGTTCTGTTTATTTCATACTCAGATCCGCTAAACAACAACTTTCTTGTATCGGCTGAAATACACATTAGTAGTGCAAATAACTTCTGAAACTGATTTTACTACACATTTAGTGCGCCTAGATGACTCGGGCGCGTTTGAATCTAGGCTTGGATGTAAAAGAAATATACTTTTCATATTCCTCATCTTTCCTTTTGTCCAACAATAATAACATTACTCTATATTTTTCTGCCTTTTTTCATTTCTGGAAACCAGATTTTTGTGAAACGAGTAGGTTATTCTCAATTTACAGCCCTCGTTGGGTTTTACGTGCCTATTTGCCGTCGACAGCATAATGCCACGGTGTTCAAGAGGATAGCGGATCAAAACATGCGCGCCAAATAACGCAAGCCTTTTTTGGTACCAATTTGTAACATAGAATGGACACCTAATGTCAACTTGGTTGGGTTCGTAGCTCTTTTTAAACCTCTGACGTACTTTGGTTCCGGCACCCGACCACAATGCGACCCCAGCTAAAACTGATGTAAGATCCGTTCTCTTTGTATTTAGGCTTAAGACGAATCTTTCTAAATAGCTGACTGCAATGAACCAAGTGGAATGAGCTTCAAGTGCTTACTGCTTTGCATGGTACTAGAAATAAGACTCCTGGAAACTTTGCAGCCTTCCTTCAGTTGAACACCATTGAACGTCAAATGCTTTTCCATTTGAAGGAATCTCATTTGAAGTTTATAATTTCAGCTCAAGCTGAGTTTTATGGCACTATTTTCTGACAAGAGTCAAAGCAGTTAGAAAATACATGGTGCATATGACAGGCATACCCTGCAGGGGGCTAAATTCTTATCCCTTGATACGATGGGGTATCCCAAGAGAAATCAGTATTCCGGTATTTCGTATAAGAGCTTATGACTTTTAGCAAGTGGGTATTAAATCTGAACAGCTCTACCAATAATCTTTCGACGTCCACAGCTCGCAGCTGGTTTTTTTATTTGAACATCGTCTTGGTAGGCATAACAAATGGCAGCTGGCGTTCAACATATCTATTCCAAATGATTATCGGCTAAGTGTTCCAATACAAGTATTTTCCTAACGTTAGATCTCGTTTTCGTTTTTAAATCAGCATCTGTCGGTCTACTTAAGTTTCACATGTTTTGTTTTCTCTGTTTTTCGGTCAACAATTTGGCTTGCTTCCTTTTTCAACTCAGTAACTTTCCCTTTTATCTCAAATTATTCTCGTCATCGAGAAGCTGCAATCACAAAGAACAGCCGAACGATTTTCTGCTCGACTTTTACTCCTGACTAGAGCTTTCACTAGCAACTCGGAACTGTGGGACGGCATTTCAAAGTACTTACGTACCATTGGTTTTCGGAAAAGGTAAAGAAACAGCTAGATAAGGTGTGCCGTTTCGTAGTGGAGAGAACATACTACCTACCTCTTAACGTTACAATCGATCACAACACGTGCGGGATCTTGGGAAACCAGCATTAACACCAACAACAACATCTGCCTCGAAATCCAACACAAAATAACTCTTACCAACAGATGTTACTTCGGACTGAGTAAGCAGATGAGAAGTAAAGTTCTATTTCGACGAAAAAAGACCAATTTCTACAAGTCACCAGTCATCTCCGTCCTGCTATATAGTGCAGAGGCATGAACGATTACAACATCTGATCGGTCGGCGTTACGAGTTTTGGTAAAAAGGTTCTGCAAAAGAGTTGGAATGGCGAATATAGCATTCGATGGAATGATGAGCTGTAAAATCTCCTATTAGCTCCGTACAACAAAAAAAAGATGGTGATGAGGAGGCACGGTTAGTTGGACTGTTTCATTTATGGTTCTCGAACTATAAATTTAGTACACTGAATGTTGGTCTATGAACTATCCCTAAGTATTCAAATTGGTTCTATGTGTTATATAATATGACATTCGGTTTGAAGCTACTCTCTTCAAAAAATAGTCTTCCTTCTCTCCAGAAAGTCTGTGTTTGGCATAGAACAAGCTCAGAGAAAAACATTACGATTAGTTCACAATCGTTCCAATTACTTTGCAAGTTAAATTAGGCATGCAAGTACAATAGGACCCACATATAAACACAGATGTCGACTCAAATTGTTCGTCAACAACTTCTATACATACATATCTACTGAGTAAGTCTTTGCACACTCGCTCACACACATCGATATTTATATACGCATATAAAAGTGCAAATTTATTGCAAGCAACGAAGACCTCGCCTGGCTCAGCGCACAAATGAGCAAAAGAAAAGTAATTGCAAAGGAAAGAAATAATTTGCAGGTAAATGCAGGTTTCGAAGAACTGTTCAAAGGACATGTATCCTCTAACTAGTAATAATTTCCGCAATTTATACGTAAACGCTGATGAGGAAAACTTTTTCCATTTGGTGCTATGCGTTGCGTACGTGTCGCCGGGGTCGCGCTGCATCGTCAGCAGCTGCGCACTGGCTTATGGTCGGTCGCGCCACCTTTGGCCGCGTCCACGAACTTGTGCGTACTTTGCCACACAATTCAACCGGTGTAATCAGTGCTGCCGCAGACAGTAAAGTAGACAAGTAGGCACGTAAAGGTGCCAATCGGAACTTTTAGGTTTTACATTACAACTACGTACACACACACACACCTGCTGTCACACTTGGTCGTCACAAGAAGTATGTACTTAGCGTGGATTGTCGCCATCTTTATTTGGCCCGCACCGCACCACACCCGGGCGAATTCTGAATAACAAATATGCACTCAAATTAAGGATAGCTTTGCAACAATTTCCGGCAAATTTAATGGAAAAAGTTAGGCATAGCGACACGTGAGCACTTGTTTGTCCTGTTAGACACTAAATCTCACGATTCGCCAGGAGATAATGAGTGGATTATATGTTTTTGTACAAAAATCTTTGGATTTATATTTCAATTTAGCGACTTAAGTTGAAAAGAATTTTGCTTAACAATATTGCTTGAGTGATTTCGATTTTGAACACAATAAATTTGGTTCAAAAGGTATTCGATTGAGACTAGGAATTTTGTTGGTAGATGAAGAAAAGTATTTGGTTTCAGTTTTAATCTCCGTACCTCCTATATATGGTAAAAATGACTACTAACAATCACATATTGTCAGACCATACGCCGTCCAACCAAGCTTCTAATTCACCATTGCTGTGTGTATTCTGGCGTTGTCCACGTCCATGTGTAATACAATACCACTCCTATTGGTTAAAACTGGCAACCTCTGGGTGATTATTTACTTCGTCCGTACCAATTGTTGACAGTGCAGATCCGAATTAAGAGTTTTACTTTATGAAATCAGCTCGCAGTAGATGATTTCTCGTCAATCCCACCAAACAACACCAAAAACTTTTTCGACATTCAATCCTGGCTTAATCACCGCGATTCCACTAAGACTGTTTTCGCTCGACGTTGTTGTTAGTAATCCAACTTGTACAACCGCTTCAGAACCGAACCGATTCAAGCAATGATGTCAACTCGGTTCATGTCGTAGAGCTTTTTTCCTCTCTAGCCTTACTTTAATGGTCTTTGCGCAAGCTTTAGACACCTTACACGATCGGATTCGTCGCTTCCCATGATTTTATCGATAGTCTCGCCAATTTGTTTTCCACTGGTTAGCTGATGCAGTATCAGAACCATAAACTATTCACATTTTCAAAAAAAAAAATTATAATAATGGATTTCGTTTTACTATACCTTATATTTTTGATTAACCAATTTCTGGTTTCCCTTCTATCCTTGCCAACTATAAAGCTTCACTCATACCTTAAAAAAAAATGTTGTAATATGGCATTTGTTTTATACGGTGATCTATTTCGAGATTCCCCCTTTTTTTAAGTAAATACACAGAAACTTCAAATACTATATATTACGGAATGTTTACTATCATTCGAAAGAACATTATCTGGAATTTATTTCTTGAAGAATATCGTTTTCAAATTTTGGTTGTGGCTATGTCTCAGATGGTCCATCCGTTGAGTTTATTTTTCAATGACTTCTTCGAGCATTTCGTCTGGTAACTGGCGAATGTTGCGCCTCGACCCGGGATTGTTCACATAGACATTAGACTTCACAAGAAAAATTCCAACGGTGTGATAAATATTAACCGGTCGAAAAGTGAAATTATCTGCTTACCGAAATGATCTTTCAATAAATTCATTGATTGACGCGATGTGTGAGAACTGGCGTAGTCTTGTTGAAACCAAATGTCGCCGAGATCGCGAGTTCAATTTCAAGCTTCAAGTAGTCGGTTATCATTGCCCGAGAACGGTCACTATTGACGGTTGCGTTCTCTCCGGCATCATTTATAAAGATATATGGACCGAAGATTCCACCGGCGAAATGCGCCTTCCACGGTTTTCGTGTATACTCTCAGCTAAGGCTGCTACATTTTCTTCACTACGTGCTGGACATGGTCTAACCGGTCGAATAATATCCAATAATGAATGCTGGGTCTCGAAGTGGGTGATGGTATTGCGAATAATGCGCTCAGTAAGCCGATTATGTTGACCATAAGTTTAACGAAGCACGGGAAAGACATACGTGAGTTTTCGTAATAAAGTTGAAGGATTTGTAAACATTATTCAAGTGTGAGTCTTTCCATGATGAAATGCCAAACATTACTGAAACAAAATAACACGACCACTTGATATGACTCACGCGTGTGATTATAACGGGGTTTTCAAGAAGAGCGCTAGAAAAGCGGCTAAGGATATCAATAAAATTTTTTATTCCTGTGAAAGTACTTTTTCTTCTGCGTTGAAGTAAATGTAATCGACGGAAGCTCGAATTGAAAGTCGAAGAAATTGAAGCAGGGGTTACTGTAGATTTAAACATGTCTAAACATTTGAAAAACTAAAGACCAATAAATTCAAATTTGTTTTTATCGGCTTCATTAACTGTATAAAAAATGTTTGATTTTTGAGTAGAAATATTATACTATATAATGACTTATGGTAACAAGTGAGTACAAAAATCGGTAGTAAAATTCTCTCTCTATCTTTGTAAACATCCGAAAATTGTCTTCACTAGACCATAAGTAGAACGAGACGGGATTTAAGTTAGTAATGTCATGAGAGGGCATGGATCTCATTACATATATTAAAGCCTGAGCATTTTGTCTGCGTCAATGCGCGGTTGGATCACGCCATACTTTGTTTGATACAAACAGTCAACTTATCGAGTCGATTTCCGTTCTAGAAATTCAACTTGAGTTTTAGTTGAACGGTATTGGGAACTTTTTTATCGATAAGAAATTCTCTTAAAACATCCCATCCTGAAAATTTTTCGAAAGACTTACGACTACCCTTTTTAAGTTTAAGTTTTTCAATCAGATATAGTTGTCGAAACTGACCGATTCCGGCGTATTACATTTCATTCAGATAATCCCCAAATTCAACTTCGTCTTAAAAATGTCCGTATCGAAACCGCTTTTAAATCCACACTCTCTTACGCATAGTTGTTCATAATGATCTCTACAATATGTCCCGCTCGCGCAAATTTATACTCAAATCTCAGTTCTGTTTTGATAACTTTTATTTGACCAATAATCTGTCGGTGACTTTGGCACAAAGTGAATTTCATCGCAGATTTCCTGGCCATCCGACGCCTACTGGTGAAACACTGCAACATTTAGCCGCTCGTCTCGAAGAGACTGGCATAACGCGTGATGCTTCCAGGCGTGGCAGACCCCGGAGTAGCCGTTCTGCAGAGAATATTGCTGCTGTTGTCAAGGATATCATGGAAGCGACATCGACCAGACGACGTACTACGCATATGAGTATGAGTCGACGGTGTTTACAATGAATTTTGCTATAAGATTTGAAGATGTTTCCGTACAAAGTCCAGACGGTCAATCAGCTGTTAGCTGCTGACCGCCAATCACGTCTAACATACGCCCAAGCCATCCTTAATCACCACCAAGAGGAAGATAATTTTTCATCAAAAATAATCATGAGTGATGAGGTCCATTTCCATCTTAGCGGGTACGTAAATAAGCAAAATTTACGCTTCTGGCTCACTAAAAATCCGCGTGTAACCCATGAAGAGCCATTACACCCGCACACACTGCACGTACCACAACTGATGTGCTGAAGGATGCATTTTCCGAGCGCCTAATCTCCCGTTTTGGCGGTTTGCAGTGGCCAGCAAGATCGCCTGATTTGACCGCTCCAGACTTCTTTTTGTGGGGCTTTTTGAAGTTGCGGGCTTATGTGCAACTTTTAAAGACAATATCCGTCAAGAATGTGAGGACCTATCGCCGGAAGTTCTGGATAAAGTGATGGAAAATGCCATAAAAAGTGCTGAAATGACAATCAACCGTGGCGGCGGTCATTTACATGGTATCATATCCTCGACTTGATAAAAAAATTTAAAAGACCAAATAAAAATAATCCACAAACTGAATCAAAGTTTTTCAGTTTTTAAAAAAATTACAGCCAAAAAACATCGGAAGGGAAAAACAAAAATCGACCCGCTCTGATTTGCATTTAACTTTGAAAATCAACAAAATATATTCCAGAAAATATATACAAAATCTTAAAATAGGCCGCAAATCTACTATGCCTATCATAAGATTATACAAAATATTAATACAACCTTTAACTTTTATTTCCACGGCACGCTGAAGGCTATCATAAAATCTCATATCATATTTGAAAATATTAAAATCTCCTGCAGCTACATTTCAGAAGCATAAATCCGTAAGATACCTACATATGTATACTCCCTCGTGAGAAATATGTTTGTTTGTGGCCTAAATATATATTTAACAAATATGTCTTTATACATATGTTGATATGAATATCTTATTACGTTACTGTTTATGTATACTTGTGTACACATAATTACAAAAATAAATTCACCTTTGTCCTCATTTAGAATGATATGTACCTACCTACTTACCTAAGTGCTTCTCAAGGTGAGTTTTTTTTGTGCTGATATCAAAAAATTCTACATAATTCCATATTTATTTCAAATGCAATAAACATTTTATGATGTATTTTATGTCGACGAAAAGTTAATTTGCATTTACACAGTGATGCGAGTTCATATGAATGACAATATGGAAAACAAAAAAAAAAAAACAAAAAGTATGAGACTTCTTATCGCTCATCAGAGCTCTTTATGATAATTAACATTTTACTCTTCATTACATTTACAAAGGTCGGATTAAAGAGAATATTGTTGGTTATCTTATAATTTGACTTTGGTAGAAAAGACTTAAAATATAAAGAAAATAAATACAAGTTCGTTTGGAAGCGAACATTAAGCAGTCAACAATCAAAATGTAAATAAAGAGAAATATTATGAAATTTCAGCAGAACAACATCCAAAAACGAAAGTTTTTAAGAAGTTTCTTGATGTGTATTATTACAAAAAATTTTGCATATAACCTCCATAGTCACTCATCAGATTTGGTTTCTTTTTCTTATAAAACTCCGCTGTGCTACATTACTTACTCTCTTTTTTCATTAAGGTTACTTATTGAAGAAAATAATTATCTATTTTAAAATTGGGAGAATTAGTTTCACTCGTTAGCTCAAAATATCGCTGCTAGTGGAATTAATTGAAACACCTTATCCTAAGCGAAATATTGTTTTACAGGCAGGTGTGGCTGTTAGTAAGGTAGAAGTAGACTTATAGATCCAGAGTTCACCTTCCTTCGTGGGGAATGAACATTCACACCAACAACAGAGCGTCGATACAAACGTTGAGCTGTCAACTGTACACTGAACGTTAGTCAGGTAGTGTTTGCCCTCACTAGAAATAGCAATAAGCTACTTCATCTTCAGACTAGTTTCGATGCCTCATCAAAGCGGAATCGCACAGCCGCTGAGCTAGCCAGATGGGGCACACTCTCTTCCCCCTCTTACATGGGAACAAATCGGATCTCCGTTATCATCTTGCGCTTTACCACTGGACTTATGGACGCCTCGTGACCTTAGCAGACGGGCGACTTCGAGCCTAAAGCAGAATGTAGCTGATCTACTGTACTACTTTCCCATAGCAAAGCAACCGAAGGAGATCTTACATTGTTCAATAAGCTTTCACACTCTAGGGAATCCTGACCAGGCGTTTTTTCCTCCAATTTCCAGCCTTTGCAAGACGGACGCTGAAACATCTCAGCATTCATACCTTCGGCTAACCAGCTGCCATGGCCGAAACAAAGTTGTGATAGACTCCAATCGCTTTGTCGATTTATGAGTCTCCCTATTAAGATCGATCATTTATCCTAATCAAACCTAACCACAAAGAAGAACATCTTGACGCCGAACCACGATGATCAACACGTCAATAAAATAAAGAAATTTCTGTTTAAGAATCGACGATTAATAGCCAGATATCTTATTAGCATGGTTGAAATATAGGAAGAATCAGTGAAAATCATTTTGAAAGATCATTTGAGCCTAAGAAAAGTTAAAACATGATAGGTTCCAAAATCACTCAATTTTTTTGAAAAACATTGTAGCGTTAACCTTTGTGAAACAATGCTTTCTGGCTACCAGGATGCCATGGAAAGTATTATTACTGGCGGAGAGTCTTGGATCTATGGTTGCAACCCGAAAACAGACGATCAATCGGCCAAATATTGTAGCAAAGGTGAGCCGAAGCTAAAAAAAACACGTCAAAGCAGCTCAAAAATTAAGGTTATGCGTCTGCTCGTAGATTTTTCTGATTTTTTAACTCTCTTAAGTAAGACTTTTGAACTATTTCATACCGGGCTCGAACCTATATGAGAATTATAGAATTTTCAGATTTACCTATGAATTCGGAAGGAGTTGTAAGAATCTGAGCTTATACGAGTCTCAGTAACAATCATGATATCTTTAAGTTCGATATTCTTTTTGGGTGTAGTCATTCTGTGATTCTGTCCATTGCATGCAATCTATTCACTGGAGCTAGTTTTCTTTAGTTATGTTGGAGTCTCCACAAAAAAAGTTTGTTGACAAAATAAACATATCTTAATAAGTCAAGCCTTTCCCCGCCATGTCCGACAGTAGTTCAGTAGTTCTTGCATATGTTATGTAAATAAACTCAAGTTCTTAGCTTTACAAGTTCTCAGTAGTGACGCGATTGTAGCCTACAGCTCCCTGACCATCTAGCATACATACATATATTTACCCTGCAATTGTAGGCGTCGCACTTGTCTTTGCCATTCGAGTGCGTCAGAAGATACACACTTCAGTTTCTATTTACATGCGCCACACTCTTAAGCTTGTTTGACCTCTGCATGAGAGAGACATAAGGTAGACATGTATTCGGCGGTTCTCGTTTTATTTAAAAAGCGTTGTGCCATTTAGGAATTGCGCTTGCGGTGTCGTGCTTCTAGTGTTTTCTTGTTGTTGGTTTACTTTGTTCACGGAGTGTATTTGCATTGGCTTAGGTACCACGCGGTGTGCTTAATTGCAAAGTAATGTTACTCTAGTGTGGTAGGAACTTGCAAGTGTTGAATAAGAAAAAATATAACATGGGACATGTAGCTACGGCGCGAGTATCAATTGAGGTGCGAGATCATATGTAAATATTGTTTTTAAAGATTTTTTAAAAAGGTCGCATAGCGGTATTTATGCATAGAAAATCTGTCAGCATTTTGTACTTGCAATGACTCTTAATTTTTTTAGAAAATAATCACGCGTCCATGCTTAAACTTGCTACGAAAAGAAACCTCAGATGCTCTATAAAGTTAAGGTGTATATACGTAAATAGAAGATATTACAAATTAGACGACGTCTGCTCAGCGACCTAGGGTCTATTGTGTCCTCTGCTCCATCATAAGTATTCCTAAAGGCCGAGCACTCTGACGAATTTCAGAAACTTGCTGGGCTTTATTGAGATGATGTGATCTCTATGCACATAAATAAATCCAAGAGCCTTGTACCTCCGTCTAAAAATTGCTGTGCGGTCTAGAATCAGGTCTACTGGAGTTCCATGTCGCAAAACCGGAAGTTTATGTACAAGTATTTATTGAGTCTGTAGTACCTTGTATAGAGCGCGGCAAGGAGATAGAGATCTAGGGGAAAGATGATCATACATTTCAACCTTGCTAAGTTGTAACCTCCAAATAGCAGCTTAGTATAGCGCATATCTATTGCTTGCTGCTAGTATATTTCTCTACTCACTCTCCCTACCATGAGGACTATTTATAATGTTGGAGAACACCGCAATACATGATTATGTCCACATCATTCTAGAACATCAGCAGATCGTAGTCGGCACCCAGATCAGATGTACACAATTGCAAACTGATAGTTGAATCAGCCTTCCTTCAGGAGTGCATACTGCACTATTAGCTACTTAATTGCATGGGCAGAGATCGTTTTTAGAGCTGCTTGACTATCGCTGAATATAGTCATACGCCGCTTACTATAGCTACGTTGGAGACTTATTTCTGCACACTGACTTATATAAAGTGTGGAAAGCTTGACATGCAGTTACGCAAAGCCTGCTCCAATTTCTTCCGGTATATTTGAGCTGACAGTGTAGCATGGAATAATGCTGCTCCTCAATAGTAAGTAAAGTGTGGCATCACTCTATTCGGCCTTACTGACGAGAATCACTTTAAACTTCTTTGTTAAGTTTACCCTCTTTCTAATGCTGTCTGTTGGAAGAAGAACCAGTGGCGTTTCCTTCTGTAAAGCCGCTTTTCCATAACATATGTTGCCATGATTTTATTAATTAGTTACATGCAATAAATCCAATTGTTATATTATATTTATCACACTCCTTATGTTTTTAAGGTGGTACTCTGGTAACTTGGATTCAACAAATCAAATTCTTTTTGCTTAGTTTGAAAGTGCAATATCTTGAGAATATACTGCGAAAATTTCAGACAGAAATTCGAAATATTTCGGGAGTTATAACAAGTTTCCTAGAGCGCCACGGAGTCCTCTCTCTCGGAGTTGTTGAAATTTAAACGCGCTTTCCTCAAAACATTGATTTTCTGGTTGGCCCGGGTCCTAGCTTTTTTTCTACTAAACCGATTGCTTTCAAATTTTAACAGGCTGTTCTACACACTTATAGCTCTCGTCGGTACTAACGATAATTTTTATACTCTCGCAACAAAGTTGCTAAGGAGAGTAATATAGTTTTGTTCACATAACGGTTGTTTGTAAGTCCTAAAACTAAAAGAGTCCGATATAGGGTTATATATACCAAAGTGATCAGAGTGACGAGTAGAGTTGAAATCCGGATGTCTGTCTGTCCGTCTGTCCGTCCGTCCGTCTGTCCGTCCGTCCGTCCGTGCAAGCTGTAACTTGAGTAAAAATTGAGATATCATGATGAAACTTGGTACTCGTATTTCCTGGCTCCATAAGAAGGTTAAGTTCGAAGATGGGCAAAATCGGCCCACTGTCACGCCCACAAAATGGCGGAAACCGAAAACCTATAAAGTGTCATAACTAAGCCATAAATAAAGATATAAAAGTGAAATTTGTCACAAAGGATCGCATTAGGGAGGGGCATATTTGGACGTAATTTTTTTGGAAAAGTGGGCGTGGCCCCGCCCCCTACTATGTTTTTTGTACATATCTCGAAAACTACTATAGCTATGTCAACCAAACTCTATAGAGTCGTTTTCTTCAGGTATTTCCATATATAGTTTAAAAATGGAAGAAATCGGATAATAACCACGCCCACCTCCCATACAAAGGTTATGTTCAAAATCACTAAAAGTGCGTTAACCGACTAACAAAAAACGTCAGAAACACTAAATTTTACGGAAGAAGTGGCAGAATGAAGCTGCACCCAGGCTTTTTTTAAAAATTGAAAATGGGTGTGGCGTCGCCCACTTATGGACCAAAAGCCATATCTCAGGAACTACTAGACCGATTTCAATGAAATTCGGTACATAATATTTTCTTAACACCCTGATGACATGTACGAAATAGAACGCTATTTTGAATTGCAGCTGATGCCTTCTCTGTATAATAGTATATACATTGGGAATGAATGATGATGGCGGAATAAAACTTTACACAACTACGGTATTTGAACTGAGGTATCACTTGTGGAAAAATTGTCGTGATCGGACTATAACTTTTCAAGGTCCCTGATATCGAAGACGAAGAACTCAGTGCCTAACCTAACCTAACCTAATTTTTCACCGAAAATATCGGTAAATCTCTCAGATATTTTCATGTAATTCAGAGGGCATCATTTTTATACTCTCGCAATAAAGTTGCTAATAACAGTATCTCGATTATCACTTTATCATGCGAGAGTATAAAATGTTCGGTGACACCCGAACTTAGCCCTTCCTTATTTGTTTTATTTTACAACCCTTTCTTTGCTAAAATAAAAGGACTTTTTTTCAAAGTCCGCCATTTTTCTATTCACCTTTGAAATTTAACTTCAGTAGTTGCGACCAGAATGACATTTCTATAGTTTAAGAATAATCAAGAATATTAGATTTTAGATAACATCAAGAGCCAAAATCACCCGGGCCACCCACATGCATTTTTTTGAGATACCAACTTCGAGTGACAATAATAATAGTAATAAAGTATTAAATTTTTTCAAATAAATTTCGTTTTATATTCTCAATACGTAAATTAAAACACTGTAAATATTCAAGATGATTCATTTTTATTTTCCTATAAAAAACCAACCTCCAAAGAAGTCATGAAAATTGGCATAAGTTACCAGACTACTGCCTTAAATTTTGTATGATATGGTATCTAATATTCGGTCTCAGCCGAACTTCGTCGTACCTTATTTGTAATGCTTCACTTAAATAACATGAGCATTAAAGCAAAAAAGTCAATTTCGAGCTTTGAATTATGATCTAGTTTTATTATAAATTATTTAATTATATGTAAATGCATTACTGAAGTGGCGGGGCGTATGAGCAACATTTTTTAGCAACGTACGAAAGCATTATTAAAATGGCGGGCGTATGAGCAACATTTTTTAGCAACGTACGAACAAGAGAAGCCTCAGTAAGTGCGAGTTGGTTAGAAAAAATTCAAAATATAAATATAATTGTTCGAAATTGTTGAAGATTTTGCATCGATAGCCGGCTACATGTTAAAGTGTCAATTGATTTCGTCCTAAATGGAGATGGTCTATAAGAACAGGACGATAAGGAGATCTCAAATAACAGCAACTCATAATTAAATACTTTTTTTTTTAATCAAGAAATTGCAGCTTAAGAAATTTTAGGGAATCTCGTATGAAATCAACAACTTCAGCTTCGAGGTTGGAGAAATGTCTCGTAGGAATTGGCTATATTTACTACTCGTATAATTAATTATTCGTGGGTTGTTGCTCACAATTGACGCATGGAATCGTTTATAGGCGTTGAGAACGTTTTCGGTTACAACATACACATACTGAAAAATGGTAGATTTTAGAAATTCCTGCATTTTCTAAAACCAAGAGCGAATTTTGCTCTTAATTTTAATGAAAATCCACTTTCTTTAGAGTTTAGGTCAGTGTTAAGTGCTAAAGATAAAGGCCTTTGCAAAGAAATTCGGACAGTGCTGAAAAAAGTATCGAATTTCTCTGTGTGTCATTCTTTATTTACAGCAATATAAGAAGATTTCGTACTAACATCTTATTACAAAATGCTGGTTACTCTGCTAAACTTCGGAATATTTTCTAGTAAAGTTGGTCTCCATTGCCAAAGCTTATTTTAGGAACTCGTATAACAGAAACAAGTTTAAAAGCGCGGACAAGATCTGCATAAAATTTGATAATGCTTGAAAGTCTTTAGCTTCATAAAATTTTTTTCATAAAATGGCGGAACTCTAAAAGGAAATTAAAATTTTTTATCAAAAAAACTATCAGTAACCTATTAATAAAAAAGTGGCAATAATAACAATATTAAGAGATTGTCTAAGTGTGACCCTCCGAAAATTCACTGATTTTCGCGATTTTTTTTTCAAGGTTAGAATTAACTAATCATTTCGATTTGTTTTCGTAAATAAATATAATTCTGACGAATACAAAATTATTATTTTTATGTTTATTTATAGGTCGTATAATAGTTAAATAAATTGTTGAATTTACACGAAAAAAAGATCCCGTACGATGTCCACGATTGCGGTATTTTTTTTATCGACATTTTTTCCTGGCAAAAAATAGGAAGATTTCAAGAAAAAAGAAGAAGCTCCATAGCGCAATAACAATTCACGTTAAAAATGTTCTCTCCAAATTGAAACTAGAGACATTCAAAACTCTTCTTTTGACAATGGAAACCGTTTTGAAAAACACCACTGTGAGAAAAACGGTCTTAAAGATTGGAGCTACAGTGTTCTTTATTCTGTTTCCTTTCACAATTAATGCTGTAGCGACCGTAATAATTTGAATTTCGATTTCAAGATTTGAGAGAATCTTTATTATAGGGTATATTATCCGATAATGCAAAAAAAAAAATTCTCGAAAATTTCACACTGAGACGATCCCTTAAGAAAAAACCCTAACTACGGCTACACCGAAGCTAAAATAAATTTTAGGCGCGTGAAATGGATGTTTGTAAAAGCCTTTGAGAGCCATGGCCACCCAAATTGAATATCAAAACATTTTCGATCATACCGTGGCTTATGTTTCTCAGACTGATGCTGAGAGCTCTAAAAGCCTGTACAATGCGGCGGATCTGGAAGAGTGAAACATTTTGACCCAATATTCTACCAATTTCGTAATGGCTTTGGCGTATAAAGTTTTATTTGAGCAAAATAATTATATTAATAGACTTTTTGAAAACCTTAGAATAACCCTAACTCCTAGCGTAACTCACAACATTTGTGATTTATTCCTAGGAACATTTAGTACTATCGGCGCTTAAGGTGTCACGTTTCGGATTTTACTATTTGTAGCTGACATTACGAGTATTATTCATTTTGAACCGAACCCTAGCAAAATTATGATTTTGAGAACTACACTGATTCCTCTGAGAATAGTATTGGACATACACTAGAGAATACTTTCCGGAGGAGTTCTTATATTTTGAGAACGCCTCATAATGCCGGAAATAAGGAATCCTCTGCTGCTGGAACTGCATTAAATGGTGAAACTGCTGACCAGGCAAACAAAAGTGAAGCGAAATCATATACTAATGAGACCTTCGATTATTTTAACATGCTGAGCAGGAAAGTTAAAGAGCTCGAAAATATGATGGCTGGTCAAAAGCACATAAACCAAGCTCTGCACAGTCTACTAAGTAGCATAATGTACCTGAATAACAAAGCCGAGAAACCGGAGAAAAGAATCATGGTTGGGACAGCAACACAGGTGCCTCTTATAGTATTTATAAAGAGATGAAAGCTTCGAGAGCCTCGAGGTACTTACTAGTGGTGTAACTAGTGGTAAATACCTGGGGTCAACATAGCGCAGGCAAAAATTGGGTGGACGTTATGAAAAAGACGAAACCGAATCAGAAGAAAGTAAGAACGAAAGTGGACGCCATCATATTAACTAAAAGAAGAGTGCGTCTTATACTGGCATCCTCTGGAATATAAACAGCGTCAGCGGTCTTGAAGAGTTGGGTTCAAACGTGGCCTACATGCGAAAAACGATGAAAGGAAACCTACTAATTGAGTAAAAAAATTAAGCAGAAAAGAGAGTCAAACGTTTCAAAGGAGGTAGCAATGAATGAAATGGCGGCAATACAGCCAAACACCCAAAAGGTTACAATAGTGTGTAAGGACCTAGACTTCATTACAACACCTGAAGAAATCTGGGAGTCACTACAAAACGAGTGTCGGATCCTAAACCTAGAGAAAAACAGCGTAAAAAGTATGAAAAAATGTCTCAACTCGACTAATAGGTTGTCTATTTCCTGGCGCCTACTATAAAAAAGAGAAAAAAACATTAGTTTCACACGAAAGCTTCAACTCACCAAACAACCTTTCTCTCAAAGCCAAATCCAATTGCCCTTTGTGGCGCTTTTTAACGTCTCCCTTGTTGGTATTTTCCACGTCTATTATTCAACACAAATTTATCTAAATGGGAATGCATTATTTCGAAATATATTCTTCTGCCGCATTTTTTGCACATAACAACAACAACAACACAAAACAATAGGTACACGCTTGGGAAGAAATTAGTAACTCAAAATGGCATCCATTTGCTGTGCGCAAACACAAATAGCATCCACACATATGCCATAAAAAAGCTAATAAAATGTAAACAATTGCAAGCGACACACACTAATGCACACATCGGTGTGGCGCGATGAGGCACGGTGAGTGCGCAAATAGCACACAGCGGCAGCTACTTAGCAACAGTGTCCGCTATGATAGCTGGAGATTACCGCTGCGCACACCCGCACCGCTCCGCCAACACACAGTGAGCGTCGGTGCAGCGTTTTGTTATTTATAAGCGCAACTCATCAGCAAAAGTCACGTTTTGTCAGTTCACCAACACACCAACACATACACGCAAACATACAAACACAAATACATGAGCTCCATGCGCTGTGGCTCACCTGCGGTCATTAAAAGTGAAACATCATGCCCACAATGCTGACGCTGGTCGCATAAACAAGAAAATAATAGCGCTGGAAAAAACCAAATACACGCACACATGCACACATGCACACACATATACACACACACAAAACGGAGGGAGTCAACAATGGACACTGTAGCTAACGTTGCCTGCAAATAAAGCAAATCAAAAGCAGATAAGCGGTAAAAACGTTGCCATAACGTGTTGCATGTTGCATAACTTACGTGCAATTAGTGTGTTTATGTGTGTGCATAAACACACACATACATACATTGATGTATGTTAGTGCGGCTTAGTGTGCGGGTGAGTTAAGCGCTGTGCACGGATAATAGCAGCCATTTTTAGCGCAGTTGTTTTAGGTAACAGCTGTATAAATCCATTTCTGAATTTATGTGGTTGGTTTAATGTTACAATAACAAAAACAGTGATATCAACAAAAGTTCATTCATATATTGTCATTGTTTCCTACAGGCAAGTAGAATGAAAAGTCCCTCCGTGGTATAGAAATCATTCTATTTGGTAACTGGGTGCCAGGGGATAACATGTCCACTTCATCCCTTTCCAGAGACTTCCACTTTTTAGGAGAACTACACATAGTGTGGTTTTCACATCCGTAGTCTGAATTTGGAACTTATTATAGTATTCTTCTTCTTTATAAGCGTACCTAATGCTTTCGCGGTTATAGCCGAGTTTACAAAAGCGCGCCAGTCGTTCTCCTTTTCTGCTATTTAGCGCCAATTGGAGCTTCCAAAAGTAGCCAGGTTCTTCTCCAGCTGGTCTTTCCAACGCAGTGGAGGTCCCTTCATCTTTTGCTTTCCCGTCGATTACTGCGAAAGCTGAAATGTTCCTTACCATTCGGACAACACAACCTCTAGCTAGTAGCCGCTGTCTCTTGATTTTCTGAACTATGTCAATCTGGTCGTATGTATATCTCGTACAGCTCATCGTTCCTCCGACTGTATTATTCGCCGCTGCCAATGCGCAAAGAGCCATAAATTTTCCGAAGAACCTGTTGGCAAGAGTTATTCTTCGCTAAATTTCGGAGCTGACTCTGGTGTTGGAGTTAAGGATAGTGCCAAGGAAGACAAAATTACCTACGACTTCAAAGTTATGACTGTCATCAGTGATGTGTTTGCAAAGTTTATACGTAGTCCGACGTCTGCCTTTTTAATGACAGGAAATATTTCGTCTTGCCTTCGACCAAATCCATTTGCTTTGCTTCTATGTCCAATCTGCAGCTTGAGTTATTTTCTCCAGGACTAAATTGAAGAAGTCGCACGATGGGGAGTCGCTTGCCTTTGGGTATTGCTCAATATATGTTGTTGTGTGTGCTATGGGTGGTGTTCTGACTCCAAGAACGCCATTCACTGGAAGGGAGTCGGTGAAGTTGTTGATAGCTCCACTGTGAATGGCGGTCAGTATCTGTCGGAAGTTAATTGTGTCCGAAGTCCGGTCGACATACTGTTCGAAGTCGCCGACGTGAAAAAAGACCTCTTGATGCTCCTAGGAGGCGGTTCCGTTCCAAGCAAATGGCTGCAGGGGTGATTTCTGCTTGGAGAGGACTCTATTATGGTCCTTAACTGGGAGCATAAGCGTTTTACTATGTAGGGGTTCGATGGGAGTCATCAAGAGGTGTCCTGTCGTGGTCCGGAGTGCAGTGTTGTGGCAGATCTGAAAGGAGTCTTATCCCACGGTAGTTGGCGCAGATGTGTAGTCTCCTTTTTGGTGGATTACTCAGAGCAAACTTAAATTTCAATAGTCGGGCATGCTTTCGTCCGATCATATTCTACAAGGAAGCTGATTCTTGCCCTTATCAGTTCTTCGCTGCTGTATTTGAATCGCTCGGCCGGCAATCCATCGGCCTCCGCCATTTTGCTGTTCTTCAGACGCGTAATTGCTATTCTTCATGATCGGACAATGGAACGTCTCCATTCAGCATGTTGGAGAAATGTTCCCTTGTAGAATTTTCGGGCATTACCTCTGTCGGCCAGCATGTCAAGCCCTTCGTACTCATACAATTCGGCCTCTTTTCTTTCTTGTCTACAAGTGTGTCTCGCTTAACTCTTCTACTTTTGTTAGCTATCTCATCCCTCTAGTGTTGTGGTCGATTGTAAAGTTGCGACGTAAGCAGTCTGTTTTCACTCCACTGCGACACGGCACTCCTCATCATACCTGCTGTTCTTTTGCGTTTTCCGAAAACCTAAAGTTTCGTTTGCAGCTGTACGTAATGAGTTTGAGATGCCGTCCCACAGTTCCCTTATACCAAGTTGTTGGCGAGTGCTCTCAGAGAGCAGGAGTGCAATTCGAGTAGAAAATCGTTCTGCTGGCTGTTGTGATTGCAGCTTTTCGACGTCGAACCTTGCTTGTGTTTGTTGACTTACGTTTTTTGCTGTACAGAGAGGTGCATATTTATGCTGCAAGAAGATAGTGGTCCGAGTCAATGCTAGGGCCTTGGAACGTACGCATGTCTAACACACTGTGTACGTGTCTACCGTCTATCATAACATGATTGTTCTGGTTCGATCCGAAGACAGCCACGTAGCCTGACGAATTGGCCTATGCTAGAATCTACTTCTACAGATAACCATATGTCGAGGTCCGGCGAAATTGATTTGCCTCAACCCATTTTGGGATGTTTTTTTGTGCACCCTGGCGATATCGATCTGTCCATCTTTTTCCCAGCGAGAAGCTGCTCATTTGTCGGGTCGACTGATATTGGTCATATACCTGCCATACAAACTAAAAAATCGGAGTAAAGTGCTTGTATGGAAGTCTTTGTCATTTGACAAGATATCTTCATAAAATCCGGCATGGGTTATTTTTTAAGGCACTGTTGTCATCTCCGAAGAAATTCCTCAGATCGAGTGACTGTAGGATACCTGTAGCTGCCATACGAATTGGTTGATGAAAGTTCTTGTAAGGAATCTTTTTTATTTGGGAAGGATTCCTTTATGTTTTAAGTTAGGCGTTTATTCCATTTTTGACCTTTCGAATTACATTTCAGCCCAAGATAGAACAAAAAAAAAACAAAAAGTCTATAGAAAGGGAAAATAATTAGTAATGGTCAATATGTATGTGGAATATCTTTTGGAGCATTTTCTTCAGTTCTAGTATCTTACAACTAGTTTAACTTTCCGAATAAGAAGATTTGCCTTGCTGCTATATTATCAAGCTTGAAGGAGGCATTAAAAGACTAAGTTCCTAAAAATTTTGATAACCGTACTGAAAAATACTACATATGTATATATGTAGTTCTAAATCGCTAGTATTATGCTTCTACCTAATTTTTTTGATACAAAAAGCCTTCGAATTATCGGCCCTTTGTCTAATATATATATGTACATATATATACATATGTGGTGACATCCCTGTTTGTAGGTGCATGTGGAAAATTTATGAAAATACTCATATTTGTATCTTCCTCAACATTTTTACCCACATACCTCAGCGTGTGTCCCCGAAAAGTATGCTAACTATTTGCATTTGCTGAAATAACCATTTTTTTGTGTTGTTGTTGGTTTCGAGATTGCGAGGAAAAAATGTAAGCAATCACTGACATAACAAAACGATCTAAATGAATGGAATGCAAACCCACCAACATACACTTGAGTACATGTGTGAGTGTGGGCACATAAATGTAAATTTAGGAAGTGCGACGCACACACAAATCCAAATATTGAGGAGTGAAATGTAATCTTGCGAAAATAGATACAAAATATATGCGCGCCAAACCATAAAAATATGAAAGCGACGCAGAAAATTGCTAGCGGAAATAAAGCGTAGCAAAATGTAAAAGCAAAAACAAAAACAATAAGACTAAAAATTTATTTGGCGAACACAATTCAACAATCACTTACACACGCACATTTGTGTTTTTTGTTTTTTTTTTCGGATGGGAGCATATGTATTTATATGAATGTGTGTATAAGGCTATAAACATATCCATATAACGCTGCTTGTGTGTTTGTGTGCGCGTAAAAAATATGAAAATTTCACATTTCATAAAAATTGTACAAATTTTGCAAGCGCGAAAATATAATTTTCGCAGTCAATTTTCTTTTACGATCAAAAAGTTAATAATTCCATATGGTAACTAGGCCGCCGTCGTCGTCGTCAATGCCATGCCATCCCAGCCCTAGTACGAATGCGTACAGGCAACGACGCGCAACCCCAGCTCAGTGACACACACAGCGCCGTTAGTGGGGGTGAGGGTGGGGTTGAAGGGGGCTGATGGTGGTGAGGTTTCTGGTGTGGCAATTTTCATTTCCAGCAGAGTAATAATGTTTTCGTTGCGTTCAGTGTTTATTGCAACTGAGTTTTTTTTTTACATATTTTTATAGTTTTGTTGTTGTTGCTTGTTTTTTGCTCTTTTCGGCTTTTATTTGTTTTATGTTGCTTCATTTTTTGTTTGCTGGCAGTGGCTGTCATTTGGTGGAACAGTTTTAATTTTAGTACAATATGGAGATACTAGAAAAAAAAAGACTTTCATTTGCGCTAGTTGTAGGAGGAAGGGCACCTACATGCATGCACATACATCTGTACATATATTCATTTATATATACTTATGTATATGCAAACATGTTGGTAGCACGCCGTTGTTGGTTGCGGGCGTGTGCCTGAAGGGGTAGCCATATTAGCACGGGAATTTTGCTATGCTTTTAGGGCAGCGCATACTATTCAAATGCACACACATATATATATTAACATAAAAATGCATGTGTATGTGTATATGTGTGTGTATAAAAAGTTTATGAGTATGTTATTGGTATATATGTGCAGCCTGTACTTATATGTAAATAAGAGAGTAGATTGCCCGGCATATTGTCATGTTCATTTTATTGGCCGTAGTTGTTTGTATTTGCTTGTTATTGTTGTTGCCAGCAGTATTACTTTTCCAGCTGTAAACGAGCGCTACTTTTTTCTGTGTTTGTTTTCTAGTTTTTTATTTTTTGCCTTCGGTCTGCTTATGCCCGAAACCAACTGCGACTGGCTAGCATGTGCGGAAGTAGCACACACACACATATGCCCATAATATTATACATATGAGTTTGTGTGTATGAGTATATTAGAATTGGTTATTGCATGGTTATGAGTTACAAACATATATGAACCTGACTACGTCTCTACATACATCTATTCATATATACATATGTATGTACTTCGTATGCATGTATATGTGTCTGTTTATAGGTATGTTGG
This sequence comes from Bactrocera tryoni, assembly GCF_016617805.1. Lineage (NCBI taxonomy): Eukaryota > Metazoa > Arthropoda > Insecta > Diptera > Tephritidae > Bactrocera > Bactrocera tryoni. The sequence goes on from NC_052500.1 coordinate 25,724,645, forward strand.
TTTAATATGAACCTACTTTCGCATTTTAGTGCTTCCACTCGCCACATTTATACGAAGTTTAGGTGTATTTATGCATATGCATGCACATTACACATACAGTGTGGTGCAAAAAGAAAGCAATATCTTCTCTAGAAATATAACACATAGAGTGTTGTGCAAAATCAAAGCAATATCTTCTCCACAAACGCATTATTCATTAACGCGATTTTAGGATTTTAGGCCTTCCTACTTCTGCTCCTTCTTTGGCGCTACAAAAGTGAGTCGGTCTGGGCCGAAAACACAAAACTTCACTTCCTCCCTCAATTTGTGCGAGTTCACGGCAGTTGCATTTACCAAGTGCCGACATGTGCCTAAGCACTTGGTCCATCTATTAAATACAATATGTTGGCGCCTTTGCCTCCGTTATCTACGCATGGCTCTCGAAGCGAAAGAGTCTTTTATTGGACCAACATCTTCTTTGCGAACGACATAGCCTAACCATCGCATTAGCTAGATTTTTATGCGCTTAACTAAATTCATGTCACCGTAGAGCTCATACAGTTCGCGGTTCCATCTTCGCGTAGGCAAGTCCATATGCAATCATGGGATATATCCACCCGTGGGACTCGAATCGAAGAAACGTTTCGTGGAACGTCGTATTCCAAAGAAACGACATAACCTAATCTGCGCACTTGTTGGAGTTTTATGCGTTTAACTATATCCATGTATTCACAAAGCTCATACAATGACAATGTAGTCTCGGTAGGTGATTGAGCGTGTCCTTCTTCAACCGTCGCAGCCGTTTTCGTGATTTAGTAATTTCGAGAACTTAAGTGAGTAGATCTATCAAACCAATCCTATATATGAGACCCAACTAATCAATTTTTGAACAATTGAAATTTTCACTACGAAATATTTTCGCACCCGATGATGTAGAACCAGCAAACTGGCACACCAATCATTAATCTGTTAAGCCTTTTTTTAGGCTTAGGCAGACTTTTTTTTATTTTTTGAGTATTTAAATAACCTAAAATGAAACAATAAATGAATTTTTCAAGATCGTCTTAAGTAGTAGCAACTCATAGAGTCCGCAGTATATACAACCTCCATTAATAGACCATGGTTTTTCAAGAAAGTCCGGTTTCCTACAACAACACCCATTTTATCACACGTAAGACCGGAACTCGTATCCAATATTCGACTTACATAAAAATATATTTTGTTCAAAGGCCTTCACTCCTCGGCAGCTAAGTATTATTAATTAGCTAAGATGTTACATATAAGAAGTTTTAAATAGGTCATCAGCTCTGTCAGGCCGCCTTGAAAGTTTATGAGATCCACAATTTGTTGGCTAGCATCAAAATTCACACATAAATATGATACAAATGTCATTTCGATCGAAAATAATGGTATTTGCGGACACAGATTAGGCCACATATCCTGGGATCCTCAAATAAACACTAGGGGGCGAGCTCTTGGACATTAGTTCGCTATGATTTTTGCACGCACGCAATATATTTTGTTCTGATGCCTTACTTTGTCGTAAATACCTGTTTTTACTGTGTTCGATTCGTTAGTTTTCGACAATTGCTTAACTTCTCGGTTTTCCTTCTTCAAAAACGTTAGGTATTACATCACCGAATGGGAATATTTACGGATATGCGGCTTTAAGCCTTCTAATGGTTATAAGGTCATATTAACCCTTTCAGCAACTTTCATACAAATATTTCGCTCGCTGCCGTAAACTTTTCCGTGAAGATCAATAAATTTTATACCGAAAACTCTGTCTTTATTACATCAACTTTTTCGGTTCAATAACAAGAAGTCGTGGACTAGTTAGTAATCTTGACATTGCTACTATTCCCAGGTTGCATATTGCTACAAGAAAATGTGTTTTATGAACAAGAAAAATGTGTCAACTCTTCAAGTGCTTGCGGCAACAACTACAATTTCGAATTATATAAG